>NW_006239609.1:141102-188632 GCF_000226075.1 Solanum tuberosum | reverse complement strand
ATCCTTCATAAAAGATGTAGGTACATCTCTTAAGCTTGAAAATAATCAAGAATCACCGCAAAATACGCTTTGTACAAAAAGATATAATCAAAACACTAACAGTTGAACGTACAGGATTTCTAATTCCAGAATCTGGACAGAACTTGTCATATGTTGCGTCCCTTATTTCGTATCCATAATAGTTAAATTAGAATTTTACATAAACTCAAGAGTTGTAGGGCTACGAATTATCTTTCAAAAACATATTTATTCACTGTAAACTAAGTTCTTTTGAATGAGATATGCATAAAATGCCAAACACTACCCAGCTCAAAAGCAGATTTCGTCACTTACCAAAAGGAAGTGTATGTGTGTCGGATTCCAGCCAAAAGGACTTAGTTTTTCTCTTGATTTTGAAGAACAACTGTTTAGATAATGTTATAATGTTCTTAGACTTGAGGGAAAACGAATTCAATCAAAGGAGGTGTAAAGATATATAGCTACAAAGTTATCCTTGTCACATGGGCAGATGTCACCAAAAGGGGCTGCCCAAACAAATAGATGGCTGCCAAAAAAGCATACATATATAACTATAATTATGTACTTTATACCCACACTTCCAATGTATAAGTAAGTTTAATTAGATAATTACGCAAATACCCCCATACAATACCTTAATTTACGATAACAATTTATGCTACGCAAGTTTGCAAATCACAACATTTCAAGTTCTAAAAATGAGAATAAAACATATTCTAGTAATTATGAGATGATGTAACGACATGGGACTATTTGTTTAAGCATTTAGGGGTATTACATTATTCATCCATGTATTCTTCTCTCTATGGAGTCCCCTAGTTATTCCACAATTCTGAAGATGAAATCCCCAATTCAAGTTAGGGTTCCTTCCAATATTGTGGGTTAAGTTGAGTATGAATCAAATTCAGTGGTTATTGATTGTTTATGATTAAATTAGTAGTGAATCATGTTATTATGATAAAATTACATGTTTTCTATGCCTAACCCTAGTCTAATAGATTAAATTTAAGTAATGTGGGTTTATGCCTTAAAGAAGAGAATTGAGGATTTAGAGGTAATCTTCTAGGGTTGATGTTATGAGTAGTAATTGTTCAAGAAAAAGAGCATGTAGACATGAATTCAATTAGAATAATGTTTCTATGAGGGGTCATGACTAGTAATGCTTGAGATTGAATCTTTATGATGAAATATGGTTAGAATTTCTTAAGAATGAAGCTTGTGACTAGAATGTCTTGTGATCTAGATATGTATGATGATTGTCAGAGGTAAAACTTTAAGAGTAAGGCGTGTAGTCATGAATGTTGACTTCTAGGGTTTTGAAAGTAGACATAATGTGATGAATTAAGTATGTTAAGGCCCGAAGAGTGAAGTTGATATGATAATGGTAGACTACTACGTAGAGTTGATGTGGAAGGACTTTGTCTACCTAATCTGCCTCATGAATCTTTGAATGGATGAAGTGATAGAATCACATGAGTTAGGATGATATCCATGTCTAGTGCTTGAACCCTAAGTTTGATGATTGAAAGTAAGTTTTGAACCCCAAGGAGGTGAAGTATGGGATTATGCTTGTAGTAATTGAACTACTTGAACTATGATTATATCCATGTCTAATGTAGTCATTCTAGATGTGTTGATTTGATATGAGGTTTGACCTTGAAAGGGAAAGATATGATATTATGCATGTTTTATGAAGGTTATGTACATGCTTTAAGAACACTTTGAGAGTGAAGTGAATATGCTCATGATCTAATTGTTGTGTTGTTGAAAGATTATTCTCATATACACACTTATGCATGAATATGGTATGATATGAAAGGTCCTCTCACATAGAATGATTTTAGGTTGAAAGGTTTGCTCACCTAAAATGAATCTAAGTTCAAGGGATATAAAATGTGATGATACTTGTGGTGATTCCCCAAAAGATCTTTATATGAGAAATATGTGAGGTGATTTCTCCTATTCCTAAGTTAATAAACATGAGATGATTACCCATGTCATATGATGAGGAGTGTTAGGTGATTACCCTTATATATGTGTGTGTGATTCCTAAAGCAATGCAAGACATGATTACCCATTACCCTTTATTTTGATATGGAGGCGAATACCCATATCTTATCATGATGGACATTGATGTGATTACCTATGATACTTATTAAGTGATGTGGAGGAGAATACCTATATTACACCTTAAAATGATAATGGAGGAAAATACGTATGATTCCTTGATATGTACTTGAAGCTACTTATGAAGTGGTTCTTTTATACGATGTATTTTTATATTGGATTGTTGCTACAGTTGCTTTCCTTGAAATACTTGACTAAAGGTAAGAGATTCCCTTTATTTATGAGAAGTAAGCTAAGTATGAGATCTAAAGATGATAAAGAGGTATGAATGGTACTTAGCATGGGTGGGATTATGGGGTCTCATCTATGCATTTCACAAGTATGACTTGAAGGTTACTTATGAAGTTTCTCTTATGTTGTGCAAATTTAAGTGTGGAATATTCTTATTAATATGTGGTATCTCCTATGCTATAGATTATGACATATGAGGACTAATGCTTACATTATGTCTATGCTAGATATTATGATTATGTCTTATGTTTACTAACCCTTATGTGGTGCTCTTATGATGTTACGCTAGCTATCATATTTAGTATATTTTGTACTAACACATACTCTTGCCTACATTCTTATCAAATGTAGGGTCTGACGATATTGAGTTCCATTCTCGTGGCTAGGTTTCTAGTAGAGCAAGGAGTTGTTAGTGAGTCCTCATAGCATCGAGGATGTGATCACCTTTCCTTTATGTCTTTCTTTTATGTTTTAGACTTTAATATGGGTTGCGTGCCAAAAATTTATTCAAGTTGTTTTAGATGGTTTGAGACAAAGTGTTTTAGACTTCTGCTTGCTTTTATAAAGACTTAGATTGTATGGAAAAAGTTTTAAAATTTCCGCATAATTTCTATTGCTTTATGGTATGATGTGCTAAGTGGCTTACATTGAGTCCTTTGGGGTTATATGTGCCATGTTACATTTAGGGTGTACCCATGGGTCATGACAAAATTGT
This sequence comes from Solanum tuberosum, assembly GCF_000226075.1. Classification (NCBI taxonomy): domain Eukaryota; kingdom Viridiplantae; phylum Streptophyta; class Magnoliopsida; order Solanales; family Solanaceae; genus Solanum; species Solanum tuberosum. The sequence goes on along the minus strand of NW_006239609.1, from coordinate 185,541 downwards.
TTATCAGAGCAAAAGATTTAGAATGATTCCAGGATTGTCTCAAAACCACGTCTAGTAGAGTCTTATTCATAAGTGTGAAACACGCCACATTTATGAATGAGAGGCTATTAGATGCTTAGGAAATTTCACTTTTTCATCTCTAAAACGTACCATAGAATTTAATTCTATTAGGTTTTTCCCCTAATTCGTGCCCTATGGTTTTCAGTATATGACTACCACAAGGGCTAATGCTAGAAAGAATGAGGAAGACAATGTAGATCAAGAGGTTCCTCCCCGAGCTCCTCTTCAAGCTTCGATTGATCCTCTACTTGAGAATGTTACTCATGCAGATTTTAGGTCGACTTTTCAATTGTTGGCTCAAGTTGTGACAGTGCAAGCAAATAGAGAGGTGGTTGCCCCCGTGAACCCAATAGTGGGTACGACCGCTTCTAGAGTGAAGGATTATGTTTAGATGAACCCCCGGTGTTTTATGACTCCAAAGTGGAAGAGAATCCTAAGGGGTTTATAGATGAGGTTTATAAGGTACTTGCTTTCATGAGGGTGACTTCGGTAGAAAAAGCGGAGCTAGCCGTTTACCAATTGCAAGATGTTGCTCAAGTATGGTATGAACAATGGAAAGATGGGAGACCGGTAGGAGCAAGTCCAATAGAGTGAGAAGTGTTCAAATTAGAATTTCTTGATAGGTTCTTTCCCTGAGAGTTGAGGGAATCTAAACTGGAAGAGTTCATTAATCTTAGACAAGGTAGCATGAATGTTAAGGGGTATGCCTTGAAATTTACCAAACTATCAAAGTTTGCTCTATCTATGGTGGTGAATTAGAAGGATATGATGAGTAGGTTTTTGACGGGCGTGTCCAACATGGTAGGACAAGAATAATGTACGTCAATGCTCCATAATGATATGGATATCTCACGTCTTATGGTGTACGCCCAACAAATGGACGAATTAAAGCTTAAGGAGAAGAATAGGGAAGCAAAGAGGGTTAAAACAGGAGATGGAAACTTCTCCAACACAAGGTTCGATGGACAAGGTCTCCCTGTAGACAAAAGTTCCCCATGAAAAGGACCTCAAACACTCCTAAGTTCAACCAATAAAGGGTGTCTAACCCTAAGTCTCAAGATGATAGTAGTGAGATTCTATTGCCGGGATGTAGTAAGTGTGATAGGAGGCATACGGGTGAATGCCTAGCGGGTTCTAATCTTTGTTTTTGTTGTGGTGAGTTGGGCCACAAGATACGGCATTGCCCTAAAGTTTCTAGAAATAAAGGGGATAGTCGTCGTAGGTCTCAACCCTACCCTTCATCCAGTCCAATTGGTTTGGGTGGTAGTGATCCAAAGAAGAATAGGTTCTATGCTCTCCAAGCTAGAGGTGAACAATAGTGCCCTCCGGATGTTGATACCGGTATGTGTTTGTGTGCCTTATTAGATTGTGGTATTTCTTGTCTTTTGTGACTTGATGGACTTTATATGTTAGACTTTGATGTTGTGTTTAGTATGAATGGGCTTCACTATTCTTATGTGTTGTTGATAGTAGAACCCTACTTGGACATTTTGAGCCTTGGGAATGCTAGTGTAGACTTGATGAATAGGGTGTTTAAATAATGCCTAGAACTTATCTAAAGTGTAGTAGTGTAATTCACCTTAGTTTAGAATCCTCTTATCTGAAGGATGTGAAAGTGTAGTGATGATTTGTTCCGACCTTAGAATTGAAAGTAATGGTGCTTATAAAGTCCATCTAGGCTGACTCCCAATGGGGAGATGGTGTGCCTAGATAGCAAGATCGTTGAGTGTTCTTAATAGTCATGGTTTGATCTATGTGTGTTGTCATGTGAGTTTTAGTTGTTTCTATGATTTTCTCATATTGTGGATGTTCATGAAAGCTTGTGTTTAGAAATAAAATGAGTTTGCGAAATTGTTTTCCTCATGTTGTAGAGCATTGAGTATAAGTTGCCTATAGACTTCATTAGATGAATTAATAAGCATTCCTTAGTTTGGATTTGAGAGATTTCCTCCTTGAATGAATGCTTTTTGAGAGTAAATAGGAATGCTTTTTGAGAGTAAATTGCATATGACCCCCATGAGATTGTGTTGAGCATGATTTAGCCCGGAGATGGTTGTTCCTCCTTGAACATGCTTAGATGTTGAGTTTCATGCATTTTGGGTTATTAGATGTAGTTTCTACTCCCCTGTGTTGCATTGAGTATGTTTAGCGTGTAGTTGAAGTTTTCCTCCTTTGTTTGTGTGCATTTAAATGAGTTAAATGCATGATGGGTTGCTAGTATAGAGCCGTGACCTTAAGAAGTGCCTAGAATTTCATTTGAGGAAGAATGTTTCCAAAGGGGAGATATTGTAACACCCCGAAAACTAGTAAGCTAAACTAATGCTTGACGTGAGGGTTAGAGTTGTGAATTTAGCTTCCCATACTTAGAATGAAGGATTTCTGGTTAGAATGTCAAAGTACATCTTCCTAAGGACCAACCAAGGGTCCTTGAAGAGGACCTTAGAAAACCACCGTAGAATTTGCCCCAAGGCAGTGTACCCACGAAGGGACCCACACCCCGTTAGGGGATCCACGCCTCGTGGATGCCCTCGTGGGTCAGGGTCCCAAAAGTACACTTGCAGACCACCACCCACAAAAGACCAGCATGCCCCGTGGATCCACCCACGGCCCGTGGGCGTGGTCTCGTGGGTGTGGCAGTGTGCATGTTTAAGTCGGTTAAGTGTTGGCTTATGGAAATTTCTGGAATTAATTAGGGGTTAAGTGGTGTCAATTTATATTAGTTTATACCAACTATATAAAGACTTTAGACCCCTTAACTAAGTCAATTAAGTCATTCTTTCAATTCACCATAAGAAACCCAATTACCTCTCAAATATTCTGTCTCTAGAAAGTTAAGAAGAAGAAGAAGAAGGAGGAGGAGGAGGAGAAGAAGAAGGAGCAGAAGAAGGAGCAGAAGAAGAAGAAGAAGGAGGAGAAGAAGAAGAAGAAGAAGAAGAAGAAGAAGAAGAAGAAGAAGAAGAAGAAGAAGAAGAAGAAGAAGAAGAAGAAGAAGAAGAAGAAGAAGAAGAAGAAGAAGAAGAAGAAGAAGAAGAAGAAGAAGAAGAAGAAGAAGAAGAAGAAGAAGAAGAAGAAGAAGAAGAAGAAGAAGAAGAAGAAGAAGAAGAAGAAGAAGAAGAAGAAGAAGAAGAAGAAGAAGAAGAAGAAGAAGAAGAAGAAGAAGAAGAAGAAGAAGAAGAAGAAGAAGAAGAAGAAGAAGAAGAAGAAGAAGAAGCTAGGTCAAGTCAAGACTCCATTGTTGAAAGATGAAGAAGAAGCTAGGTCAAGTCAAGACTCCATTGTTGAAAGATGAAGAAGAAGCTAGGTCAAGTCAAGACTCCATTGTTGAAAGATGAAGAAGAAGCTAGGTCAAGTCAAGACTCCATTGTTGAAAGATGAAGAAGAAGCTAGGTCAAGTCAAGACTCCATTGTTGAAAGATGAAGAAGAAGCTAGGTCAAGTCAAGACTCCATTGTTGAAAGATTTGTAAGGCTTTATAATCAAGGTATGATAGCTTATTCATCCATGGATTCTTCCATCTATGGAGTCCCCTAGTTATTCCACAATTGTGAAGATGAAATCCCGAATTCAAGTTAAGGTTCCTTCCAATAATGTGGGTTAGGTTGAGTAGTATGAATCCAATTGAGTGGATATTTATTGTTTATGATTGAATTAGTAGTGAATCATGCTATTATGATGAAATGACATGTTTTCTATGACAAACCCTAGTCTGATAAGTGAAATTGAAGTAATGTTGGTTGATGCCTTAAAGAAGAGAATTGAGGATTTAGAGGTAATCTTCTGGGGTTGATGTTATGAGTAGTAATTGTTAAAGAACAAGAGCATGTAGACATGAATTGAATTAGAATAATGTATATATGAGGTATCATGACTAGTAATGCTTGAGATTGAATCTTTATAATGAAATATGGTTAGAATTGCTTAAGAATGAAGCTTATGACTAGAATGTCTTCTGATCTAGATATGTATGATGATTGTAAGAGGTAAAGCTTTGAGAGTAAAGCTTGTAGTCATGAATGTTGAGTTCTAGGGTTTTGAAAGTAGAGTTAATGTGATGAATTAAGTATGTTAAGTCCCTAAGAATGAAGTTGATATGATAATGGTAGACTACTAGGTAGAGTTGTTGTGGAAGGGCTTTATCTACCTAATCTGCCTCATTAATGTTTGAATGGATAAAGTGATAGAATCACATGAGTTAGGATGATATCCATGTCTAGTGCTTGAACCCTAAGTGTGATGATTGAAAGTAGGTTTTAAACCTCAAGGAGGTGAAGTATGGGATTATGCTTGTAGTAATTGAACTACTTGAACTATGATTATATCCATGTCTAATGTAGTCTTTCTAGATGTGTTCATTTGATATGATATTTGACCTTGAAAGGGCAAGATATGATATTATGCATGTTTTATTAAGGTTATGTACATGCTTTAAAAATAGTTTGAGAGTTAAGTGAATATGCTCATGATCTAATTGTTGTGTTGTTGAAAGGTTATTATCATATACACACTTATGCATGAATATGGTATGATATTAAAGCTATTCTCACATAGAATGATTCTAGGTTGAAAGGTTTGCTCACCTAAAATGAATCTAAGTCCAACAGCTATGAAATGTGATGAGGCTTGTGGTGATTTCCCCAAATACCTTTATATGAGAAGGAAGTGAGGTGATCTCCCCTATTCCTAAGTTAATAAACATGAGGTGTGATTACACATGTCATATGATGAGGAGTGTGAGGTGATTACCCTTATATATATGTGACTCCTAAAGCAAGGCAAGAGGTGATTACCCATTAGCCTTTATGTTCATATGGAGGCGAATACTTATATCTTATCATGATGGACATGGAAGTGATTACCTATGATCCTTATTAAGTGATGTGGAGGCGAATACCTACACTACAACTTAAAATGAACAAGGAGGTGAATGAATACCTATGATTACATAATATGCATGTATGATGTCATGAATGATGAATTGTGTGGATTGTAGCTTGATAATCTCTCCAAGATATGTATGACTAGAGGTGATTCCACTTGTACTTTATGATGAGCTAAATATGATATCAAAGAGATGATCAATATGTATGATGGCCTAAAGTGGTACTTTGTGTGGGTGAGATTATAGGGTCTTATCCATGCATTGCACAACTATGACTTCAAGCTACTTATGAAGTGGTTCTTTTAAATGATGTATTCTTATATAGGATTGTTGCTATAATTGCCTTTATTGATATGATTGACTAAAGGTGAGAGATTCCCTTGTTTATGAGAAATAAGCTAAGTATGAGATCTAAAGATTCTTATCAGATGTAGGGTCTGGTGACGTTGATTCTCACACTCGTGGCTAGCTTGTTGTTGATCAAGTAAGTGAAGTTTTGGTGAGTCCTCATTGTGTTTGAGAATGTGATCACCACTTTCCAATATGCTTTTCCTTTATGTCTTGGACTATTGTTTGGGTTGCGTCCCAAGATTTCTATTCTCTTACGTCAAACTTCAGCTCGATTTATAAAAGACTTTGATTGTATTGTAAAGTTTTAAATTCCTTCTCATTTCTATTACTTTATGGTATGGTATGCTAAATGGCTTGTATGAGGCCTCTCGGGGTCTTGTACGCCTTGTTACATCTAGGGTGTACCCCTGGGTCGTGATATCACATCCTCAAGAATGAGAGTTTTAAGCACACAAAGAGTAAGAAATAGTTACCAACTATGTTTTCTATTAGCTTGGGTAACAATCCACAACTCTTCCAAATAATTGAATTGAAGTAAAAAACAAATTATACTTTAATCTTTACTAAAAAACTTAAAGAACTGTGTTAAGGATAAAAAATCCAATGTAGGAACTCTCTAAAACTCAGAACGCTAGTTCCAACTCTATTTAAAATCACATTTATACGTTTCCAAATTTTCAGTTTCGGAGCCACTCGACGAAGTAAGTTGAGCCTCGCCGACCCATTTAGTGACTCGCCTAGTGCTTCCTTTCATTCCTTTCTTGATTTGGATTTTCCACACTTTCCCTCAGTTACTTTAGGCAATCACAATTTACTTCGCCGATGTGCTCGGCGGTTCACCAATTCACCCTTTCAATCGCCGAGCTGTCTTTGTCCAAGGGGCTGGCCTGCTAGAAAATTAGGTGAGCTGAAGTGCCACTCGATGACTCACCGAGTGGCTTTGGTAAGCATCATCCTTGCTTTTCTTCAGCTTTTTCACTCCTTTTTTCCCGGTAATGTCTTGCCTTGATCTTTCGCCTTCATTGCTGCAAATTAACATTTAAACTTTAGTTTACAGCATAAAATGGGCATCGAGGACACTAAAACTCTAGATAATTAGCCCTAATTGAGTTGAAATCCTCAACTCATCAACACCCCAACTTAATCTTTTGCTTGTGCTCAAGTAAAACACTTGTGCACTCCAAGTTTCAAACTATGACTAGCCATCATCAAATAGAACTCAAGCTCACAATGCTTGCTTCAAATGCAAATTCAAGTTTAACAAAAATATTCAAATGCTCTCACATCAAGAAAGATTCCATGCTCACACAAAGCTCATCAAATCTTCAAAATTAACAAATCAAAAGCAACTCTCACACTCTCAAAGATGAACATATGCATGATTCTACCCATATGCTTTCCATTATTTTCCAATCAAGATGATATTAAACTCAATAAACATCACAAAGGTCTTTCACGGCTTGTAACGGGGCTGAGGGTATGATCATTCTGTCTTAGTGACTTCTACCTTCATGAAGTATGGCCTGCATTTCACTTTTTCTCCTTTTGTTTCACTCTTTTTTATTTTTACAATCCACCTTATGTTATTTTAAGCATGATTCATTTGATACCCCATTTCTTTTGTCCATTGCACAAACTTTATTGCAACACTCTTTCTTTTCAATCTTCTTCTTCTTTTTCTTTTCTCTCTTTTCTTGTTTTTTATATGGTGGGGTTCTATCTTGTTAAACACAATGTATCAAGGGAAATTTTTTCACAAACTTCTTGTCCTTCCTTCTTTTTCACCACATCCCCAACTTAGGCTTTTGGCTAAGTTGACTATTCAAATTGAACAATGCTTCATGAAGGTTCTAGTGATGGGAAGAAGAGGTCAACTGTGCTCATGTTTCATCAAAAGAATAGGCTAGTCTCAAACGGTTCGAAGATGGGTTCACACTCTAACAGAGTGGTCACAAAGAGGTATACAAGCAATTTGGTTCACTCTCAAATTTTTTTGCCTAAGATCATTTCTAGTATTCACCTACATAAATTGATTGGACTAACGGGGAAAGTTGTAGGTTTTACCATGTGCATATTTCAAGACAATCTCACCACATTCAACATAATCATCAATCAAGATTCTACAATTTTCAGCTCACATGCAATGATCATTACAAGATTCATTTCAACAATCGACCAGTCACAATGAGATGCTAAGATTTCACACATGACTTATGCAACTCAAATTTCCCTTTTTTGAATTGCGAAAACATATCATTTAATCAAGAGCACTATTCAAGTCATCGATATTGATCACAACCGATACACAAATATATAAGAGAACAACCACATCCACAAACGTCAAAAGGTGTGAAATTTTAAATTTAGATTAAAAAAAAACAAAAAATTACATTAAAAACCAAAAATCCATTATCACACGGTGTAAGCATAACAAGTTATCACAAATCAAACATTCATAGAAACAACTCAAAAGAGGCAGGTATGAAGATACCTCACCCCGCCAAACTAAACTAACGATTGTCCTAAATATAATAGAAATAACAAAAGATTTAAAATAAAACTAAGGAGAGAAAAGATCCCCCTATCAGGCAAAGCATGAGGTGAACTCTGCATATCCGTGACTCCCTCAATTTAGGCATCAATGCCCGACTCCACTCCATCCTTTGCTTCACTAGAGTCCATCATCGATGTATCGTGAAGAGAGGCCTCCAAAGTTGTATGCACCATCACGCCCTCTAGGTCATCATACACTGCTGCTTCTCGTGTACCAAGCTCCTCTTCATCAGTCTTGGGAGCATCAGAATCGGCATCCTCATCAGCCACAACATCATCTCTGCTAGTAGGAGCCGGAGGGATTTCTCAAATGGCTGGCAACTCTTAACTAGGGAACTCGGGAAGGTCCATCGTGCCGAAGAACATAGACAAATCCGTGGATTTAAGCTCATCCATATCACGTCTCCAACCAATAATATCAGCTCTCAGACATCCTCACATTGGCGTTGACTCTACCCAAATGCCTCATCTCTGAACTGTAAGGGCATATAATGCTAATCCATGCACGGTGATCAGCTCTTAGTGCTCTCTCAATGCAGCGCGGATAGGAGTTAAGGTGGAAGAAATAGCCCTCTAATTTCATCCCAGCAACATCAGCCTCTACCTGGGTGGCACACACATTAGCAGATTGAGCCAGATGGCCCATTTTGAACAATATAGCCTGGGTAAATGGGGGCAGGGAAAGAGAAAGAGAAACAACAGTGGAAGTAGTTGCAACAACACAACTAAAAGGGACAGAAGTGAAAGTGCAAGGGGTACTTGAAAGCTCACCAGCTTGAGTATGAGGGGATGTGTCTGTCTGCAACATCTCCAAGTCAACAATCGGCTTTTTCTTTTTTGTCTTTGTTTTATATATGGAGGGGTTCCATTTTTCTCAAAATCATGGGTAAGAGTAGACATTTATTGCACTTCTTGACTTACCCCTATCTTTTCAACACACCCCTAACTTAGGCTTTTGGCCTAAGTTGGCTATTCAACTAACCATAACTTCATGAGGATTATGGGTGATGGATAAAGAAACGTCATTACTTTCATCAAGTTTCTTCCAAAGAAAAGGGAAAGGCTCGAAGGGTGTTCAAAAGTGGTTCACACACTCACAGGGTAAGTTACAAAAGAGGTATATGTCAAATTGGTTCACACTCTTCGAAGTTGCCTAAGATCATATCAAGAGATAGCATCACTTAGTTGACCGGACCAATGGGGCAAATTCTAGGATCTATCATGTATAGTTCACAGGTAAGCTCATCACACAAGGCATCGACACTATAGTCAAACAAGACTCCACATTTTTTCTAGTGTGCAACGGTCATTACAAGAGACTCGATGCGATACTAGGCTAGTCAAAACGAGATGCAAAGAGTTCACATATTTTCTATGCAACTTCATTTGACCTCATCATAGCTGCGCATTCATCTTCGTTCGATTGAGAACACTATTCAAGTCATCGGTATTGATTGGAACCGAGACTCAATTTTTTGCAAAAGAACAGCCACATTCAAGAGGATATAATGGGTGGCAAAAATGTGCAAAAAATAAAGGTCCAAATCATTTTGCATTTTGAAATAAAAGCAGTTTATAATAACACAATATAAACAGAACAACCCAAATATACACAACATACAAACATCAAATAGAACACAAAGGTGGGCCACTGCTAAAGCATTAAAAGCTATTGGATGGACAATAGCCGATATAGTAGGAATTCCTCCTGGCATCTGTACTCACAAGATTCGGCTCGACAGTAAGTGTAAACCTAGTGTGGAGCATCAAAGGAGATTGAACCCTCCAATGCAAGAGGTGGTGAAAAAGGAGATCATCAAGTGGCTAGATACGGGAGTGATCTACCCGATTACAGATAGTAAGTGGGTAAGTCCAGTGTAATGTGTACCGAAAAAAAGAGGTATAACCGTAGTCCCAAATGCAAAAGGAGAACTTGAGCCGACAAGACCAGTGACTGGGTGGAGAGTATGCATGGACTATAGAAAGCTTAACTCATGGACCGAGAAAGACCATTTTCCAATGCTCTTTATGGACCAGATGCTTGACCGATTATCAGAAAGAGGGTGTTATTGTTTTTTGGATGGGTACTCTGGTTACAATCAAATCTCTATTGCACTGGAAGACCTAGAGAAAACCACTGTTACTTTCCCTTATGGAATATTTGCATTCAAAAGGATGACATTCGAGCTATGTAATGCCCCAGCAACATATCAGCATTGCATGTTGTCGATTTTTGCGGATATGGTCGAAGACTCTATGGAGGTATTCATGGATGACTTTTCATTCGTAGGGGATACGTTTAAAGAATGCTTGACACATTTAGGGAAGGTACTCCAAAGATGCGTGGAAACGAATCTGGTTTTGAATTGGGAGAAATGTCACTTTATGGTGAAATAAGGTATCGTTCTTTGGCACAAGGTAGCGCAAAAGGGGCTGGAAGTTGATAAGGCAAAAATTGAGGTCATTGAGAAATTGCCCCCGCCGAATTCAGTGAAGGGTGTTCGCAGCTTCTTGGGGCATGTAAGGTTCTACCGAAGGTTCATTAAAGACTTCTCAAAGATTGCACACCCTTTATGCAAACTCTTAGAGAAGGAAGTGAAATACTATTTTAATGATGCTTGTATGGCTGCATTTCAGTGTTTGAAAGAGAAACTAGTATCCACCTCGATTATCATCAGCCCTAACTGGCCCGAATCTTTTGAATTAATGTGTGATGCTAGCGGTATGTCATTAGGGGTCGTGCTGGGGGAAAAGCGCAACAAACTATTTCACCCAATTTATTACGCAATCAAGACTCTAAATAGTGCCCAGCAAAATTATACGGTCACTGAACAAAAGTTGCTTGCAGTAGTCTATGCATTTGAAAAGTTCCGGGCATACTTTTTAGGCACCAAAGTAATCATACATACTGATCATGCTGCATTCCGTTACTTGATGGCAAAGAAAGATGCAAAACCAAGATTGATAAGGTGGTGCTACTATTACAGGAATTTGATTTTGAGGTAAAAAGTCGAAAAGGATGCGAAAACCAAGTGGCTGATCACTTATCAAGGTTGGAAGTAAGGGAAAATGATGAGCATGAGGTCGACATAGATGACTCTTTCCCCGATGAACATGTGTTTGCAATATCTCTTAAACATACGCCATGGTATGCAGATTTTGCAAAATTACAATTGGTGTGTGGGCTGATGCCGGATGAGTTGACTTTTTACCAACAGAAGAGGTTCATGTTCGATGTTAAAAAGTACTTTTGGGATGAACCATACTTGTTTCGAGAGTGTGCTGACCATGTCATTAGAAGGTGTGTTACGGGAGAAGAAGCGGTAGAAATTCTCCATGCATGTCATACATCTCCAGTGGAAGGTCACCATGGTGGTATTCGCACCGCCACTAAAGTTCTCCAGAATGGATATTACTGGCCGTCCCTCTTCAAGGATGAAAATGAGTTTGCGAAGAAATGCTCTCAATGTCAGCAGCAAGGCGGAGTGTCTAGAAGACACGAATTACCTATCACTCCTATTTTAGAGGTCGAGCTATATATTCGATGTATGGGGGATCGATTTTATGGGCCCATTTGTGAGCTCTTTTGGAAATAAATATATCTTGGTGGTTGTAGATTATGTTTCCAAATGGGTGGAAGCCATCGCACTTCCAAATAACGAAGGAAAAAGTGTTGTCCAATTTCTAAAACGTTACATCTTCGCAAGCTTTGGCACTCCGATGGAAATTATTAGCAATGGGGGGTCCCACTTTTGCAATAGATTGTTTTCAATGGCACTGAGCAAATCTGGGGTGAAACACAAAGTAGCAACCCCATATCATCCCCAAACAAGTGGCCAAGTCGAAGTGTCGAATCGGGAAATCAAAAGCATCTTGGCAAAGACAGTGAATGCCAACAGAACTGATTGGTCTAGGAAACTCGATGATGCACTATGGGCATATCGGACTGCTTACAAAACACCTATTGATATGTCTCCATATCAGTTGGTTTATGGTAAGGCTTTTCATTTGCCCGTCGAGTTAGAACACAAAGCATTGTGGGTATTGAAAGCTTTAAATTTGGACTGGTCAAAAACTTCAAGGTCGAGAGTAGAGCAGCTGAACGAACTGGATGAATTTTGACTCAAATCGTATGAAATGTCAGCCATCTACAAAGAGAATATGAAGAAATGGCATGATGCTCGGATACTCAAGCGGGACTTCAAGGTAGGAGATTGGGTTTTGCTATACAATTCTCGACGTAGACTCTTTCCCAGAAATCTCAAATCCAAATGGTCTGGACTCTTTAGAAAAATGCAAGTGTTCACCAATGGTGCCATCAAAGTTGAAGATCAAGAAGGACCTCCATTTGCTTTTTATTTCTTGATAAATTAATGATGTGTTGTTTGTACAGGGTTAAAGTATGAGAAGTGTTCGACAAAGTGAAGGATGACAAGCAATAGATCCAGTCGTCGAAGGTTTTGGTGAATCCGACCTGGTCTGTCATTTTACTCAAGACATCGTCAACATTGGAGTCTGTAAAACTCGGAAAGCTTTGGAAATGATTGGTGAATCACCGATCATGTCGGTGATCACGATGGAAACCGCCGTTTGGACCCCCTATAAACTACTGGTCTTGTAAATTTCGGCGTCAGAAGATAAACAGTCGGCGTTCCACCAAGTGAGTAGGCAAGCTCGACTAATGTCACCGAGTGGGTAAAAGAAAAAAAACTAGACGGTTTTCGCAAGCCAAAGGTTTAAAAAATTTCAACTTCGTTCACTTTCCCTCACTTTTTATCTGTCCAAACTCACACTTGCACTCTAGTTTCTAGATTTCTTGCAATTTAAAAGTATTTTCGTTGTTGAATTGTGCTCGGACTTGGATTACATTGCTGCTTAGCATTTCAACTCTCTCCGTCGCAACACAAAAGAGATGTGGATGTCTTTCTGGTCGACTCACAATCACCAGAATTTGGTGAAGCTGGAACTGTTGTCCCCCCTGAGGTGACCTCAGGAACTAAGGCCCAAGCTCAAGGTAAGGGCACTGATGCCCAGACAGACAGAGCGACTACGTAGACAGAATTTCTACCTTACCTGCATTTGAGAACAAATTGTTTTTTTTTGTGGTGGGGTGAGGCCCACCTTTTGTGTGAATATTGATGCTCGTGTTTTGTGCTTATATGTAGGTTGTTCTGTTTTAACTGATATTATCATTGCCTTTTTGTGGATGTTTGAGCTTATGGCTCCCTTTTTGTTATAATTGAAAAAAGGATATTGACCCTTCTTCCCGAAATTTTTAAAATTTTTCACACATTTTCTCCACCCTTTATATGTTGTTGAATGTGGCTGTTCCTTTGCAAATTTGAGTCTCGGTTTCGATCAATATAGAGGACTTGAATAGTGCTCTCAATCGAACGAACATGAATGCACGGCTACGATGAGGCCAAATGAAGTTGCATAAACAATATGTGAACTCTTTGCATCTCTTTATGACTAGACTTGTATCAAATTGAGTCTCTTGTGATTATCATTGCACACTAGCGAAAGTGTGGAGTTTTGTTTGACTTATAGTAACAATGCCTAGTTGATGAGGTTACCTGTGAACTATGCATGATGGATCCTAGAATTTGCCCCGTTGGTCCGGTCAACTGAGTGATACTATCTCTTGATATGATCTTAGGCAACTTCTATGAGTGTGATCCAATTTGACATATACCTCTTTTGTGACCTACCTTGTGAGCGTGTGATTCTCTCTTGAACACCCTTTGAGCCTTTCCCTTTTCTTTAGAAGAAACTTGATGAAAGCAATGACCTTTCTTTATCCATCACCCATAATCATCATGAAGTTATGGCTAGTTGAATAGCCAACTTAGGCCAAAAGCCTAAGTTGGGGGTGTGTTGAAAAGATAGGGGAAAGTCAAGAAGTGCAAGGAAAGTCTCCTCTTACCCATGGTTTTGAGAAAAATGGAACCCCTCCATATAAAATAAATAAATATATAAAAGACAGAAAAGAAAATGAAAAAGAATGAAAAAGAAAGGGGGTTTCCTAACAATTCATGAGAAGCGAATAATAGGATGACCTATGATGCACTAATGAAAATGATGAAGGAAAAAGGAAAGGAAGTGTTGAGAGCACCACATTTCATGAGGATGAAAGTCATTGAGCCTAAATGACCACACCTTTGCACTCAGCCCCATTACAAGCCTTGAAAATACCTTTTTGATCTTGAGTGAGCTGAAACAAGTGTTGATTGGAAAATACAGGCAAACCTATGAGTGAAAATTATGCATTATGTTCTTCTTTGTGAGTGTAAGCGTTGCATCTGATTCTAAAACTTTAAACTATGAAACCATTGTGTGAATATGGAATCCTTCTTTGTGTGAGGGCATTTGAACACTATAGTTGAGCTTGAACTTGCATTTGAAGCAAGTATTGTGAGCATGAGATTCATTGATATTGGTGAGTCACAACTTGAATCTTTGAGTGCACATTTGATCTTTGCATAAGTAAATTGAGTCTTGTTGTGTGCATTCATGATTGAGTCTTGTATAGCACTGTTCGAGACTACCCTTTTTGAACGGCTGAACTTGAGTTTGCTTGAGGACAAGCAAAAGTTTAAGTTGGGGGTGTTGATGAGTCCACAAATTGGACTCATTTAGGGCTATATTTTAATAGAAATTGTGTCCTCAAATTCTTATTTTATATCAAAATCTGATGAAAACCCTAAAGTTTTAGGTATTTGAAGTTTTAAGGAAAGCATGGACACTATGTCGCAAAAAGGAACGAAAAGGCTGAAAAGAAAGAAGAAATGAAGGCATGAGGATCGCCGAGTCCACTTGGCGAGTCGCCGAAGGGTGTTACTTCGCCTTTTGTTCCAGTGTGTTGAACCCTGAAGAAAAGGATCAAGTCGGCGGAAAAAAGGAGCATTCAGCACATCATCGAGAAGTTCCGCAAAGCAGTACCATGCTGCCCAATGACCCAGAGCATGACGAGGCTGAAGGCTGGTGCAAGACGGCGATGAACTACACCAAAGGGCGAATCGCCGAGTTGATCGGAGATTCCGACTAATGAAGGCGAAAGATCCGCTGCAGCACAAAACTGTGAAAACTATAAATGCTAGTTAGAGTTTTATTTTTAGTGTGGAACAATTATTATAATTTTCACTTAGAGTCGAACAATTGTGATAGTTTTCATATAGAATAGTAATTTTTGATATTTTTTCTCTAAGTTTGAGAGGGTTTTGAAAACTTGAAGAAGAAGAAGGTTTCGTCTCCAAGGATTTCGACTTGGGTCTCTCAAATTCTTCATTCTTGGGTTGTTGCGAATCGAAGAATTTGAGAGACCCAAGTCCAAATCCTTGGAGACGAAACCCTCTTCTTCTTCAAGTCTTCGAAACCCTCTCAAACTTAGGGCAAAAATATCAAAAATTACTATTCTATATGAAAACTATAACAATTGTTCGACTCTAAGTGAAAATTATAATAATTGTTCCACACTAAAACTAAAATTCTAACTAGTATTTATAGTTTTCACAGTTTTATGCTGCAGCGGATCATTCACCTTCATTAGTCGGAATCGCCGATCAACTCGGCGATTCTCCCTTTGGTGTAGTTCATTGCCGCCTTCAGCCTTGTCGTGCTCTAAGTCATTGGGCGGCATGGTACTGCATCGCGAAACTGCTCGTCTATGTGCCGACTGCTCCCTTTCTCCGCCGACTTGATCCTTTTCTTTAAGGCTCCGCACACTGGAACAAAAGGCGAAGTAAGACACTTCGGCGACTCGCCAAGTGGACTCGGTGATCCTCAAGCCTTCATTTCTTCATTCTTTTCAGCCATTTCATTCCTTTTTGTGACATAGTGTCCATGCTTTCCTTAAAACTTCAAATACCTGAAACTTAAGGGTTTTCATCAGATTTTGAGATAAAATAAGCATTTGAGGACACGATTTCTATTTAAATATAGCCCTGAATTAGTCCAAAATTTGGACTCATCAACACCCCCAACTTAAACTTTTGCTTGTCCTCAAGCAAACTCAAGTTCAGCCGTTCAAACAGGGTGTCTCGAACAGTGCTACACAAGACTCAATCATGAATGCACACAACAAGACTCAATTTACTTATGGAAAGATCAAATGTGCACTCAAAGATTCAAGTTGTGACTCACCAATATCAACGAATCTCCTGCTCACAATACTTTCTTGAAATGCAAGTTCAAGATCAACTATAGTGTTCAAATGCCCTCACACAAAGAAAGATTCCATATTCACACAATGGTTTCATAGTTTAAAGTGTTGGAATCAGACGCAACACTCACACTCATAAAGAAGAACATTTTCTGAAAACTATAAATACTAGTTCAATTTTTTATTCTTGGCGGTGAATTTTTACATTTTTACCTAGTTTTTAGATTATTAAGTTTGAGACAGTGTTTTGAAGATATTTTCTGTAAGTTTTAAAGAGGGTTTTGAAGAACTTGGAGCTTTCAAGGGTTTCATCTACAAGAAATTGGACTTGGGTCTTTTGGATTCTTCACTTTTGGCTTGTTTTTAAGACTTAATATTGCATACCCATTGATGGAAACTGATATTGGTATACGTCTTTATCTCTTTTACATGCGTAGCTAAAACCTCAATTATTGGGGTGTGATTTTGTGAATATGGGTTAGATTAGTTGTGGGGTCTTGCTTGCTGATAGTCTATTTGTAGTTTAAATGTGATTTCGTTTAGTGGTTGTGGATGAATTTAATGAATTTGTAGTTTCAAATACAAGTTTATTTATGTGTTTTCGGCTTACTCGAGAGAAAGGTCGTAAAACTAAGACCACTAGATTGATGGCCAGTGTGAGTGGGTCGACATGAGGTTCAGCTCGAGAGAGTGAACCCTAGTCCCATGTCCACACACTCAGCTCGAGAGAATGAGTGGGTTAAGGCAGAGGCTGTTCTTCATGCAGCAAGTGGATGTCCGAGAGGAACACATTTGAAATGGGATAAGTCACTCGAGAGAGAGCTTATCCCCTTAAAGTCTAGCCTAGTCACAAATACTCAATGAATTTACTATCAAAAGCATGTACCCAATGGTTTAGTCTATCCCGTATTCCTATCACATCCCAAGAATCCCGTCTCCATACTTGTATTTTTCTTTTTTTTCACCGTTTTAGTTGTTTCTTGCTTACAAACCCCCATTTGATACTTGACGCTTGTGTCACCCATTTTAATTTGTTATGTTTTCATTCGCCAAAGTCTTTAACTACGATTAGTCTTAGCAATTTTTGCCCTTAACCACTAACTCGCACACCCACTCCCTTGGGACTCGACCCCAACCCTTGGTTGGGTTACCAAACTATTGAATGATCGTAGACACTTTCATCAGAAGTTGTGTCTTGATTACGCAAACGTCAAATGCGTACATGATTTTGATAGTAAATTATTTGGTAAATTATTGGGTACATGATTTGGATAGTAAATTCATTGAGTATTTATGACTAGGCTAGACTTTTAGGGGGATAAGCTCTCTCTCGAGCAACTTACCCCGTTTCAAATGCGTTCCTCTCGGACACCCACTTGCCGTATGAAGAACAACCTCCGTCTTAACCCACTCACTCTCTCGAGCTGAGGACATGGGACTAGGGTTCACTTTCTTGAGATGAACCTTATGTCGACCCACTCACACTGGCCATCAATCTAGTGGTCTTAGTTTTATGACCTCTCTCTCGAGCAAGCCCAAAACACATAAATAAACATGTATTTAAAGCTACAAATTCATTAAATTCATCCACAACCACTAAACAAAATCACATTTAAACTACAAATAAATTATCAGCAAGCAAGACGCAACAACTAATCTAACCCATATTCACAAAATCACACCCTAAGAATTGGGGTTTTAGCTACGCATGTAAAAGAAATAAAGACGTATACCAATATCAGTTTCCATCAATGGGTATGCAAGATTAAGTCTTAAAACAAGCCAAAAGTGAAGAATCCAAGAGACCCAAGTCCAATTTCTTGTAGATGAAACCCTTGAAAGCTCCAAGTTCTTCAAAACCCTCTTTAAAACGTACAGAAAATATCTTCAAAACTTTGTCTCAAACTTAATAATCTAAAAACTAGGTAAAAAAGTAAAGATTCACCGCCAAGAATAAAAATTGAACTAGTATTTATAGTTTTCAGAAAATGTGCTCCAAAGTATCTTTCGGCGACGTTAGTAAGTATCGTCAATGCATTCGGGGATCCGCCCTTTGGTCTACTTCGTCGCCTTTCAGCAGTTGTCTTCAGCATCTTTGTGTCCTGGATAATTGGGAAATGTAGCACTACTTTGCGGAGTCGCTCGGTGATACGCTGACTGCTCCTTTTCATAGCCGATTTGCTCCTTTCGTTCAGTGCTTTGCACACTGGAACAAAAGGCGAATATGCGATCTATTGGCGATTCTCCAAATGGGTTTGGCGATTCGTAGATTTTCATATCTTCGTTCTTTTAGCTTCTTTTGCTCCTTTTTGCTCGTAGTGTCTATGCTTTCCCTCAAACTTCAAACACCTGAAACTTCAAGGTTTTATCAGATATTGAGGTAAAACATGAATTTGAGGACACCATCAAAATATAGCCCTAAATGGGTCCAAATCGTGGACTCATCAACACCCCCAACTTAAACTTTTGCTTGTCCTCAAGCAAACTCAAGTTCAGTCGTTCAAAAAAGGTGTCTTGAAAATTGCTACACAAGACTCAACCATGAATGCACACAACAAGACTCAATTTACTTATGCAAAGATCAAGTGTGAACTCAAAAGTTCAAGTAGTGACTCACCAATATCAAAGAATCCCATGCTCACAATACTTGCCTCAAAGGCAAATTCAAGCTCAACTAAAGTGTTTCAATGCCCTCACTGAAAGAATGATTCCATAATCGCTTATAATGACTTAATCAAAGTTCTGGAATCAGATGCAACGCTCACACTAAAAAAAGATGAAAACAATGCATGCTTTCACCCATAGGTGAGCCCGTATTTTCCAATTGACATTTGTTTCAGCTTTCTCAAGATCAAAAAGATCTTTTCAAGGCTTGCAATGGGGCTGAGTGCAGAGGTATGGTCATTTAGGCTTAGTGGCTTTCAGCCTCATGAATTGTGGTGCTCACAACACCGCCTTCCCTTTTCCTTCATCATTTTCTTTAGTGTGTTGGAAACCCCCTTTTCTTTTGCACTTTATTCTGCAACTTTCTTTTTCAGGCTTTTCTTTTCTTTTTCTCTTTCTCATTTTTTTTATATGGAGGGGTTCCATTTTTCTCAACACCATGGGTTAACGAAGACTTCCCTTGCACTTCTTGATTTTCCTGTTTCTTCTCACCATACCCCCAACTTAGGCTTTTGACCTAAGTTGGCTATTCATTAAACCATAACTCAAGAGGACTAATGGTAACAGATTAAGAAAGGTTTAATTTTCATCAAGTTTCTTCCAAAGAAGGTTAAGGTTCAAGGGGTGTTCAAGAGAGGTTCACACACTCACAAGGTAGGCCACAAAAGCGGTATATGTCAAATTGGTTCACACTCTTCAAAGTTGCCTAAGATCATGTCAAGAGAAAGCTTTACTTAGTCGATCGGACCAACGGGGAAAATTCTAGGATCTATCATACATGTTTCAAAGTAAGCTCATCACACTAGGCATTGGCACTATAGTCAAACAAGACTCCACACTTTCGCTAGTGTGCAACGGTCATTACAAGAGACTCGATTTGATACTAGGCTAGTCAAAATGAGATGCAAAGAGTTCACATATTGTCTATGCAACTTTATTTGGCCTCATCGTAACCGTGCATTCATGTTCGTTCAATTGAGAGCACTATTCAAGTCATCGGTATTGATCGGGACCGAGACTTAAAATTTGCAAAAGAACAGCCACATTCAACACACGAGAGGTGGAAAAAATTTATGGACGGGCCAAAATCATTTTTCAATATAAGACAAAAGGAGCCATAAGCTCAATCATCTACAGAAATCGATAAAACAAAATTTGAAAGCAAAAAACCCAAATATATATACAAAACACAACTATCAACACAAGGTGTGGGCCTCACCCCACCACAATTAAAAAGTATTTGTCCTCAAATGCAAGTAAAAGTATCCAAAAGTAAAAATATAATAAGATAGAGAGAGAGGTAAAGAAAGGTCCTGACTATGTAGTCTCTCTCTCTGTCAGGGTCTCGGTGGCTGGTGTAGTAGTCTGTATATGTGCATCAGTGCCCGAAATAGCCTCAGACGGAATCTCACTGCCAGATCCACTAAGAGTTGTTGTGGATGTCTCAGTCGGTAATGTCTGGATCACCGGCTGCACAACCGTCTCTATAAGATCTGGCAAGTCTCTGAATATGCTCTCACCTCTGCTCTCCTGTGTCTCCTCAACATGTACCGATATCAATTCCTCGTCGGTCTCTGCATCTGACTTTGCATGCGCTATGCCATCCCCCTGACATCTATGGTGGTAGCCGAAGAAATCCTCGAGGTCTCAAGAGCATCCCTGTCCTCAGCCGTCTCTAGTAGTGAAGTGAAGTCAGTAGACTTAAGATAGTCTACGTCCTTCCTCAAACTCGCAATCTCGGCTTTTAAAGCCGTCACCTCAGTGGCCTCCCCATATCTGCTCTCAGAAGCAATGACTCTCACTGTCAAGGCATCAACAGAAGTCTGAAGGGGGTTAAGTGCTGCTAGTATGGCACTGTCAATCATCCCCGGGATGGATCTCTCCAATTGGGTAGCTCTCACATCAGCTGAATAGGCCAACTGCCCCATCTTCAGGATCATGGCCTGAGTAATCCTGGCAGGCTGGAAGGATGATGAAGCAACTGGAGAATGTGAAGAAGAGGTAGAAGGAGTGGGTATACCTAAGGGCGCAGAGGTCAGATTAGGCGAATGTGCCTCTGTTGGTAATGAGTCAACAGTAACCTCTGGAGAAGTGTCTGTTGGAGCTGCTCTCCTCCTGTCAACCTCCTCTTAAGTGAACTCAGCCTCAATACACCGGATTTCCGTGGAGGTGAAGGGATGACCTTTATATCATTTGTAGGATCCCCGGGTACTCCGGCACGCTGGCATAACTCAGTGATCAAAACTGGGAACGGTAAAGAGGTAAGTCTCTGCTTAGCTCTCATGGCCATATCCTGTGAAGTCAACAGTCTTAGGTCAATCCGCCACCTGACCATGATAGAACCGAGGCAAGCCACCTTAGGATGGCGCAGAATAGACTCGTTATGGGATCGCATGGTAGTGCTGCAGATGAAGACAAACCAGAACCTAGAGGCGATGTGCATGCCCCTCTTCTCAATGGGAGCTCCTACATCTATCCACCTCGGGGTGGTATCAGAAATCATCGAAACCAACCAACCCTTCAAATCATCGAGGGACTGAACAATCGACAACACCTTGTAAGGGATTGCAGAGTGTGGCGGTCTACCTAATACAACATTAATATGCTCGATGTCACACTCCACCTCATTGCCTCTGACCATGATCGACTTCACCGATCGAAACTCACTTGCCTTCTTCTTGTTCTTAGGCACCAACTTCCCATAATTAGTGTAAAACTATCTTACCCAGGATGGAATGCAGGGGTTTCGGGGCCGTGTCAACTGCTTGAATCCATGGTATCGGAGAATTTCAAGTACATTAGGATGCTTACCTTCTAGGCCCTCCAAGGATAGTAACTTCTCCTCTATGATGGTCCGTAAACCATCATCTTTCAATTTGTTTAACAGCCTCGGTGGAGGAACTATAGGAAATGCAGGAGTTAAAGACCCAGGTGTACCCCCTAGATGTAACACGGCGTACTCAACCCCGAAGAGGTCTAATACAAGCCCTTAGCGTCATCATAACATACGATCATAGAAAAGTAGGGGAAATTCAAAACATTCTTTAAAATATTCAATCGAAAACATTTCATAAAACCGGAAGTTTTTACTAAGTCTATGTCTCAAAACCATCTATGAATAACATGAATAAAAGTCTTGGGACGCAGCCCATAATAAGTCTAAAACATAGGAAATGAAATAAAAGGAACATAGTAGGATTGTCCTCGAAGCTATGAGGACTCACCAATTCTTCAAGTCTTCAAATGCCTTAAAACCTAGCCTCCAAAGCAACTCAATATCCAACACCCTACATTTGATTAGAATGTAGGCAATATGCGTTAGTACAAAATGTACCAAGTATGAAAGCTAACATACTAACATAAAACATAATCATAGGAGATAATAACATATTCATAACATAACTCTAATAAAGTATCATAACATCACAAGTCAACATAAGACATTCATAATTACATACTTCAACTATTAGTCTTTCATATTCAAGTGAACTACTTCACAAGCCACCTCCAAGTATACTTGTTCAAGGCAAAGATAACATCCCATAATACTACGTAAGCTAAGTACCTCTCTTTGGTCATTCTTGGTCGTAGTCCACCTTCATAGTCAAGACCTAGGTTTTTATGTTATAAGAACACTACACTCCTAAGTAACCTCAAGGCACACTTCTTCAATGCATGTGGGGCATCCTATGATACCACACACACTAAGCAAATATTGAAGTCACCCTATTCATATATACCATCTCTAGGTGTCACTATAGACCTACTTCGTATTGACAAGGAACTATCAACTTAATTCATTCATATCATGGAAGGCAACTATAACAATAATCCAAGCTAGGCATACATTACAAAAGCGGACACTTCATAAGTAGCTTCAAGACATACTTGTGCCATGTTTGAATGGCATCCCATACTACAACTCACACTAAGTACTCTTTTAGGCTCGCTTACTCAATGCTTACTATCTATCTTTCAAGACTATCAAAGAATAGCACATACCAAGCTAGACCTAGCTACCATGTAAAATACCATACCATGCAATCAAAGCTATCCTAGGAAGGATACAACTATACCAACCTAGCCACCATGCATCATTCAATAGGATGTAAGCTACCATTAAGGAAGTATGAATCCTCAACCCTAAGTTATCCTTAGGAGAGTATGATGTCTCAATCCTAA
The DNA here is from genome assembly GCF_000226075.1 of Solanum tuberosum. NCBI lineage: Eukaryota > Viridiplantae > Streptophyta > Magnoliopsida > Solanales > Solanaceae > Solanum > Solanum tuberosum. Next base: position 162,692 of record NW_006239609.1, on the reverse strand, counting down.
GCTACCATGAAATTGTCTTGGCCTAACCAAGTCAAACTACCATGACGTGCATTCTAACAATGCTAGTTCAAGCAACCCATAGCAGAGTATAGATCCTCAATCCTAGGCTACCATGCCTATACTAATGCAAGCTACCATTAAAAGCATCCTACCAATACTAGTTCAAGATAAACTTAGGAGAGCTTAATTCCTTAAATCTCAAGCTACCATGAGATCTACCATCCCAAGCTACTATGAGATCTACCACCCCAAGCTACCATGAGATCTACCATCCCAAGATACATAATTAAACTATCCATGAAGGAATCATAAGACTCAACCTCAAGCTATTCTTTTCTAACAAGCATGATTCATTTTAGGTAATTAGCCTTTCACTCTAGCATCATTCTATGTGAGAAGACCTTCCACATTCTACATACATGCAAGCTATCTCATCATATTAGACTTACTCTTGAAGCCCTAGTGATCAACATAATGACTTCAAGCCCTACATTCAAGCTTCACTCTACAATCATCATACCAGTCTAGGTCACAAGTCATACTTAATCACAAGCCTTAATCATAGACAATTCTAAGCATAATTCATAACAGAATCCCAATTCTAATCATTCAATTAATATTATATCATACATGCATAAGTCTAGTTCATTTCATGATTTCATATTCTCATTCTTAGATAAGTTCTATTCATGGTGATAACTCTAGAAAATCTATCAAGAACCATCAATTTCTCATCAAAAGATCTAAACCCACATACTTTGAAAACTAGGGTTAGACAATGAATTCACATAAAATCTTCATAATTTCATGAATCAACACTAAATTAATCATATATGAGTAGTATCCAACACTTTGGAATCATACCCACCTAAAACCCATACATTGGAAGTAACCCTAGCTTAAATTGGGGTTCTTCTTCACAAATCTTGGGGGGGTTTCTAGGGGAGTCAATGGGTGGAAGAACCCATATATTAAAAGCTGAACATACCTTAATCCAAGCCCTACCACAAGCCTTTAGAAATGGAGCCTTTGTTCTTGACCTTAGCTTCAACCCTAGCTTCTTCTTCAATGGAGATGCTTCTTAGAGAGAGAAATATTATATGGAGAGGATGAAGTGGGTTTTCTTTTAATTCTAGGTTGAATGACTTATATGAGGTAAACTTAGTTCTAATAAGCTTATATAGTTCTAGGAAAGGAATAGAATAATGTAGGGTCAACTTTAGTAAAGAACTAAGGACCTAAAATGTTTTAACTTAAAATTCTGCCCCTTGCCTGCTAGACCTCGCCCTTTGGACCCTTGGGATTGCCCTTTGCACTAGGTAACTCGTCAAATGCACCCTTGGATCGCCCAATAATCCAGTGAACTTGGAATTTGGGCAGTCCACTAGGCGACCTAGGGGAGCTAAAGGGTTATCCGCCAACCTGGTTGGCGAGTTGCGACTTAGCTCGCCCTTTGCTCCAGAATCTAGGCCAAATGGGACAGCCCACTAGGCGATCTTAAGACACAAGGGAGACTCGCCCAACCCTTTGGGCGATCATGAAGTCCCATCGCCAAAAGGCCCCTGAAAGAACAAGGTTTCTTTCACTCTTTCTTGCTAGCATAGGTCTTTACTTGCACCCTAGACTTCTTCCTTGCTCAATTAAGGTCTAAAATATCCTAGACATTTACTTAAGGGTACACTAACCCACACGATGAGGCTCTAGTTCAACCTATCATTTTGCGAGTCATTACATTATCCCTCACTTAGGAACATTTGTCTTCGAATGACACTTAAAACACATTAAGGGTTAACGACTCAAGACTAGCAGCCCATCATGCATGCCATACGTCCTAATGCACACAACCAAGGAGGAAAACTTCAACTCTAACCTAAACATAATCAATGCAACATTGGGGAGTAGGAACTACATCTACAAACCTAACATGGATGAAATTCTTTATCTATTCATTTTCAAGGAGGAACTAACATCTCCTAGCTACAATATGCTCAACATACATTCATGGAGCCTAAAATGCACATTGACTCAAAGATACTACAATATGTGGCAAAATAATGCATGTAAGTCATATATAACAAGACCTAGGCATTTTCATGAACAGGCATATGAGGACATCATAGCAACACATAAGAACACAATAACCTTCTTAGATAGGTACATTATCTCCCTCTGGGAGTAAGAAGACACAAGCTTTTCTAAACATAATTCATACTGAAGACAATTTCAAGTCTAACATAACAAGTCACAAAAGACAAGAAATCTGGAAATTTACTAAAGCATAAAACACATAACGAAAAGGACATGAGGAGATCACTCTTGATCATCCTTGGATTCGAGAGCATAAAATCTATTCCTCTTTGACAGCTCATCATCCCTACCACTAGAGGCAACTTGCTTACCCTCTCTTATAGTAGCCTTTGGCTTTGGGCAATCCTTCTTCATGTGGCCACTCTCACCACACCCATAGCAACCATCTATACTGGCCAAGAACTTACCCTCATACCTCTTACCACACCTAGAACAAGTGGGCCATAGGGACTCACTACCTTTCCCTTGTGGCCTAGGGGTAGACACCCTCTCATCCTTATAGTTAGGAGCATTAGAATAGCCTTGTCCAGAAAATTTTTGTCGATTCCTAGAATGACTATGTCCATCGGACCAATCATTACCCACCCTAGACCTAGTTTTCTCCCTAGCCCTCTCCTTCTTGAGTTTTGACTCTTCTATTTGTTGGGCAAACACCATGAAACATGAGATATCCATATCATCAACAAGCATTGCCATACGGTATTCTTCTTATTCCAAATCGGACAGCCCCGTCATGAACCTATTCATCAAATCCCGTGGACTTGCTACCAAAGATGGAGCATACTTAGACAAAAGAGTGAACTTCAAGCCATACTCATTGACACTCATGCTGCCTTGCTTAAGATTTATGAATTCCTCCAACTTAGCCTCCTTCAACTCCCAAGGAAAGAACCTATCTAGAAATGCCAACTTAAAAGTTTCCCACTCTATAGGGCCCGCCTCTATCGGCCTAGAATCTTTCCATTGCTCATACTAAATTTGGGCAACATCTTTCAATTGGTAAGCGGCTAGCTCCGCTTTCTCTCTAGAAGTTACCCCCATGATAGCAAGTGTCTTATAAACCTCATCTATGAACCCGTTTGGATCCTCCTCCACCTTGGAGCACTAAACTCCGGAGGTTTCATCCTTAAGAACTCCCTAATCCTATAAGCACCCATTCCTCCTATAGGGTTTGCCGGAGCCACCACCTCTCTATTGGCTTGCGCCGTCAAGGCTTGGGCCAATAATTACATAGAAGCCCTAAACTCCGCTAGAGTGACATTCCCAATTGGAGGGTCATTAGGAACTTGAGGAGGAGCTTGATGTAGAACTTGGGGAAGAATCTCTTGGTCCCTAATGACTTCCCCTTCTCTTCTAGCATTCACCCTTGTGTTAGCCATACCCTAAAAAACAATGGGCATGGATTACAAAAAGGGCCTAATGAAGCTAATGTCTATGGCACGACTGAGAGAATGAAGAAGTGAGATTTTTCCTAATCATCCAATAGCCTCATATTCATAAATGTGTCGCGACTCATACCCATGAATGAGACTCAACTTAGACGTGGTTTGAGACATCCTAAAACTTATCCCAAAACCTTATGCTCTGATACCAAGTTTTTCATGACCCAGGGGTACTCCCTAGACGTAACACAGCATACTCGACCCCGAAGGGGTCCAATACAAGCCCTTAGCGTCATCATAACATACGATCATAGAAAAGTACTGGAAATTTCAAACTTTCTTTAAAACATTCAATAGAAAACATTTCATAAAACCGGAAGTCTTTACTAAGTCCATGTCTCAAAACCATCTATGAATAATATGAATAAAAGTCTAGGGACGTTGCCCATAATATGTCTAAAACATACGAAATGACATAAAAGGAACATAGTGGGTTTGTCCTCGAAGCTATGAGGACTCACCAATTCTTCAAGTCTTCAAACGCCTTAGAAACCTAGACTCCAAAGTAACTCAATCTCCAACACCCTACATTTGATTAGAATATACGCAATAAGCGTTAGTACAAAATGTACCAAGTATGAAAGCTATCGTACCAACATAAAACATAATCATAAGAGATAATAACATATTCATAACATAACTCTAATAAAGTATCATAACATCACAAGTCAACATAAGACATTCATAATTTCATAATTCAACCATTACTCTTTCATATTCAAGTGAACTACTCCACAAGCCACCTCCAAGCATACTTGTGCAAGGCAAAGATAGCATCCCATAATACTACTTACGCTATGTACCTATCTTTGGTCAATCTTGGTCATAGTCCACCTCCATAGTCAAGACCTAGGTTTTCATGGCATAAGAGCACTACACTCCTAAGTAACCTCAAGGCACACTTGTGCAATGCATATGGGGCATCCCATAATACCACACACACTAAGCATATCTTGAAGTCACCATATTAATATTTACCATCTCTAGGTGTCACTATATACCTACTTCGTATTGACAAGGAACTATCAACTTAATTCATTCATATCATGGAAGCCAACTATAACAACAATCCAAGCTAGGCATACATTACAAAAGCGGACACTTCATAAGTAGCTTCAAGTCATACTTGTGCTATATATGAATGGCATCCCATACTACCACTCACACTAAGTATTCCTTTAGGCCAGCTTACGCAATGCTTATTATCTATCATTCTAGACTATCAAATAATAGCACATACCAAGCTAGACCTAGCTACCATGGAAAACACCTTACCATGCAATCAAAGCTATCCTAGGAAGGATACAAGTATACCAACCTAGCCACCATGAAACATTCAATAGAATGCAAGCTACCCTTAGGGGAGTATGAATGCAAGCTACCCTTAGGGGAGTATGAATCCTCAACCCTATGCTATCCTTAGTAGAGTATGATGTCTCATTGCTAAGCTACCATGAATTGGTCTTGGCCTAACCAAGTAAAGCTACCATGAAGTGCATTCTAACAATGCTAGTTCAAGTTACCCATAAGAGTGTATAGATCCTCAATCCTAGTTTAACATGCCTATACAAATGCAAGCTACCATGAAAAGCATCCTACCAATGTTAGTTCAAGCCTACCTTAGGAGAGCTTAACTCTTCAAATCCCAAGCTACCATGAGATCTACCATCCCAAGCTACCATGACATATACCACCCCAAGCTACCACGATATCTACCATCCCAAGCTACATAATTCAACTATCCATGAAGGAATCATAAGACTCAAGCTCAAGCTATTCTTTTCTAACAAGCATGATTCAGTTTAGGTAATTAGCCTTTCACTCTAGCATCATTCTATGTGAGAAGATCTTCCACATTCTACATACATGGAAGCTATATCATCATATTAGACTTACTCTTGAAGCCCTAGTGATCAACATAATGACTTCAAGCCCTACATTCAAGCTCCACTCTACAATCATCATACTAGTCTAGGTCACAAGTCATATTTAATCACAAGCCTTAATCATAGACAATTCTAAGCATAATTTATCATAGAGTCCCAATTCTAATCATTCAATTAACATTATATCATACATGCATAAGTCTAGTTCAATTCATAATTTCAAATTCCTATTCTTAAATACGTTCTATTCTTGGTGATAACTCTAGAAAATCTATCAAGAGCCATCAATTTCTCATCAAAAGATCTAAACCCACATACTTTGAAAATTAGGGTTAGATAAGGAATTCACATAAAATCTTCATAATATCATGAATCAACACTAAATTTATAATATATGAGTAGTATCCAACACTTTGGAATCAAACCCACCTAAAACCCATACATTGGAAGTAACCCTAGCTTTTATTGAGGTTCTTCTTCACAAATCTTGGGGGGGGGGGTTCTATTGGACTCTATGGGTGGAAGAACCCATAGATGAAAAGCTAAACATACATTAATCCAAGCCCTAGCACAAGCCTTTAGCAATGGAGCCTTTGTTCTTGACCTTAGTTTCAACCCTAGATTCTTCTTCAATGGAGGTTCTTATTAGAGACAGAAATATTCTATGGAGAGGATGAAGCGGGTTTTCTTTTAATTCTAGCTTGAATGACTTAAAAGAGGTAAACGTAGGTCTAATAAGCTTATATAGTTGCTAGTAAAGGAATAGAATAATGTAGGGTCTACTTTGGTAAAGAACTAAGGACCTAAAATGTTTTAACTAAAAATTCTGCCCCTTACCCACTTGAGCTCGCCCTTTTGACCCTTGGGCTCGCCCTTTGCACTAGGTAACTCGCCAAATGCACCCTTGGCTTACCCAATATTCCAATGAGCTTGGAATTTGGGCAGTCCACTAGGCGATCTAGGGAGCTAAAGGGCGATCCACCAACCTGGTTGGCGTGCTGCGACCTAGCTCGCCCTTTACTCCAGAATCTAGGCCAAATGGGACAGCCCACTAGGCGATCTTAAGGCACAAGGGAGACTCGCCCAACCCTTTGGGCGATCATGAAGTCCCATCGCCAACAGGCCCCTCAAAGAACAAGGTTTCTTTCACTCTTTCTTGCTAGCATAGGTCCGTATGGGCACCCTAAACTTCTTCATTGCTCAATTAAGGTCTAAAACAGCCTAGACATTCACATAAGGGTACATTAACCCACACGATGAGGCTCTAGTTCAGCCTATCATTTTGCGAATCGTTACATTATCCCCCACTTAGGAACATTCGTCCTCGAATGACACTTAAAACACATTAAGGGTTAACGACTCCAATTTGTGGACTCATCAACACCCCCAACTTAAACTTTTGCTTGTCCTCAAGCAAACTCAAGTTCTGCCGTTCAAAAGGGTGTCTCGAACAGTGCTACACAAGACTCAATTTACTTATGCAAAGATCAAATGTGTACTCAAAGATTCAAATTGTGACTCACCAATATCAACGAATCTGATACTCACAATACTTGCTTCAAATGCAAGTTCAAGCTCAACTATAGTGTTCAAATGCCCTCACACAAAGAATGATTCCATATTCACACAATCGCTTCACAGTTTAAAGCTTTGGAATCAGATGCAACGCTCACACTCACAAAGAAGAACATAATGCATAATTTTACCCATAGGTTTTCCCGTATTTTCCAATCAACATTTGTTTCGACTTTCTCATGATCACAAAGGTAATAGCAAGGCTTGTAATGGGGCTGAGTGTAAATGTATGGTCATTTAGGCTCAGTGACTTTCATCCTTATGAAATGTGATGCTCACAACACTTCCTTTCCTTTTTCTTAATCATTTTCATTAGTGCTCATAAGTCATCCTGTTATTTACTTCCCATGACTTGTTTGGAGACCCCAATTCTTTTGTACTTTATTCCACAACTTTCTTTTACATTTTTTTTTCATGGAGGGGTTCCATTTTTCTCAAAACCATGGGTAAGATGAGACTTTCCTTGCATTTCTTGACTTGTCCCTATCTTTTCAACACACACCCAACTTAGGCTTTTGCTATTCAATAACCACAACTTCATGAGGATTATGGGTGATGATAAAGAAAGGTCATTGCTTTCGTCAAGTTACTTCCAAAGAAAAGGGAAAGGCTCAAAGGGTGTTCAAGAGAGAATCACACGCTCACAAGGTAGGTCACAAAAAGAGGTATATGTCAAATTGGCTCACACTCGTAGAAGTTGCCTAAGATCATATCAAGAGATAATATCACTCAGTTGACCGGACCAACGGGGCAAATTCTAGGATCTATCATGCATAGTTCATAGGTAAGCTCATCACCCTAGGCATTGACACTATAAGTCAAACAAGACTCCACACTTTCGCTAGTGTGCAATAATCATCACAAGAGACTCAATTTGATACAAGGCTAGTCATAACGAGATACAAAGAGTTCACATATTGTTTATGCAACTTCATTTGGCCTCATCGTAGCCGCTCATTCATGTTTGTTCGATTGAGAGCACTATTTAAGTCCTCGGTATTGATCGAAACTGAGACTCAAATTTCCAAGAAACAGCCACATTCAACAGCATATAAAGGGTGGCGAAAATGTGCGAAAAATTCAAAATTTTCCAGAAGGGTCCAAATCATTTTGCAATTTAAAATAAAAGGAGCCACAAGCTCAAACATCAACAAAAAAGCAGTATTAACACAATTTTAAAAATAGAACGGCCCAAATATATACACAAAACACAAACAAAAGTAGCACATAGGAGATGGGCCTTACCCCACCACAAATAAAAGCAATTTTTCCTCAAATGCAAATAACACAAAATCCAAAAGGTAAAATGAAGAAAGACAAAGAGGAAGGTAAAGAGGGGATCCTGTCTAAGTAGTCTCTATATCTGGGCATCAGTGCCCGGAGTGACCCCTCAAAGGGACAGCTTCACTGGATCCAGCAGCAGGAGCCTTTGCCAAGGAAGCCTGCACAGCAGCATCTATCACGTTTTCTTCCGTCTCGGCTATGTCATCCGCTGCAGCTGCCTCAAACATCTCTTCGTCAGTCAGTGCCTCTGATTCAGGATCGGTTGTATGCTCCATTCCATCCCCATGTCCTGTGGTAGTTTGAGGCATTTCGGGCACATCTGGAATTTCCACTATTCCAAATATCATGGACACATTGATGAACTTTAGGTAGTCCACATCTTTCCTCAGCTCTGTAATGGTAGACTTTAAGGCTGTCACCTCCCCTGTGGCTCCTTGGTCGCGCTCATACACTGCTATCGTGGACGCTAGAGCATCAATAGTAGTACTCAGTGGCTTCACCGCTTCATCGAGGGCAGCTTGAATCATGCCTAGAATGGAGCTTTCTATGTTGGCAGCCCGACAATAAGCATATTGGGCAAGTCATCCCATCTGGATCAAGGATGCCTGAGTGATCGGCTTACAGGAGGCAACATCAGCAGTAGGTCTGGGTGGTAATGCAGCAGCAGAGGAACCTAAAGGGTCAGCAGAGGTACCTGGAGGGTCAGCAGAAGTGGTAATGGCATCAAATAAACCTGAAGGCCCAGGGGCCGGAGTAGGCAAAGATGCCTCTGCAGGTATAGATCCATTGGCCACATCTTCCATCTGCTTCTTTTCCGCTTGGTCCTTAAGATATTCGGCTTCGATATTTCGGATATCAATGGAGGCAGTGGCAATCAATTCCATATCATTCTTTTCATCTCTAGGCACCCGAGCTCTTCTTCACAGTGCAGTGATTAATATCAGGAGAGGGAGAGATGTCTGGCTCTGCTTTGCACGCATATGGATCGCCGAAGCAATGATCATCCCTAGATTTATCCTGGTTTTCTCTATGATGCATCCAAGACAAGCTACCTTAGCAAGGCGAAGGATTGATTTATTCTGTGAGGGCATAATTGTGCTACTGATGAACCCGAACCAGTATCTTGCAACTATGTTCAAATCTTTCTTTGCAATCGAAACTCCTTCTGCTAACAATTTCAGATCATTACCATCTGAGATTAGTGGGGCTAACCACTTCTTCATCTCATCCAGCTTCTCTGTTCTGATCAAGTGCTGGCAGTGATCATTAATCTTATTGTGCATACCCAAGGCTGTGCTGATAGCCTCACTGTTACAAGCTACCTTCCTTTCTCTGACAACCACGTAGTCAACTGCTTTGAAAGATGATACTAGCCTCTTCTGTTGAGGTACCAATGCATTGTATGCATTGTAAAATTCTCTAACCCGACTTGGTATGTAACAGTCACTAGGTTTTGTGAAGATTTGAAATTTGTGAAATTTCAAGAACTCCATTATCTCAGGATACCTATCGATCACCCCAATTATAGACAACCATTTTTCCTCAATGATCATTCTCAGCCCCTCAGACTTTATTCTATTGGTTGATTTAGGTGGGGGGCCTTTACTGGAGATGCCAGTACTATTTCCTGCTCTGGAACCGGAGGACTCGGAGTGGTGGATCGAGGATTTCTGATCCGAGATGGGTCGTTTAGCTGTTTAGATCGTAACTCATTCCTCTGTGCCTCCATTAGTTCATCTTTATCTAAACCCATACTCTCACTGTCATATGTTGTTGGGTCATTGGTGTAAAAACCAACACTGTCGGAGCTCGCATCTAATAGCTCAACGGTTTTGTCCTTACCCTTGCCTTTCCCACTAGTTGTGGAAAGTTTAGTGGCCTTGTTCCTGGATGCAGTTGAATCATCATTGAGTATGATCTCTTTTTTTTGCCTCAGGGTGGTGTGTTGCTACCTGCTTTTTTAGGTTTATTCATATAAGCTAGATTATTGGGTACATGCTTTTGAAAGAAGATTCATAGAATAATTGTGACTAGGCTAAACTTTAAGGGGGATAAGCTCTCTCTCAAGAAACTTACCCCGTTTCAAATGTGTTCCTCTCGGACAACCACTTGCTGCGTGAAGACCAACCTACGTTTTAACCCACTCACTCTCTCAAGCTGAGTGTGTGGACATGGGACTAGGGTTCACTCTCTCCAGCTGAACCTCATGTCAACCCACTCACACCGACCATCAATTTAGTGGTTTTAGTTTTACGACCTCTCTCTCGAGCAAGCCGAAAACATATAAATAAACTTGTATTTGCAACTACAAATTCATTAAATTCATCCAAAACCACTAAACTAAATCACATTTAAACTATGAATAAACTATCAGCAAGAAATACCCAACAACTATCTTAAACCATATTCGCTAAATCACACCCTAAGAATTGGGGTTTTTAGCCACACATCAAGAGATAGAAATTTATACCTAAATGAGCTTGCATTCAAATGGGTATAAAGTTCAGACTCTATGATGAATTATGCTTAGAATTGTCGATGATTAAGGCTTGTGATTAAATATGACTTGTAAACTAGACTAGTATGATGGTTGTAGAGTGAAGCTTGAATGTAGGGCTTGAAGTCATTATGTTAATCAATAGGGATTAAAGAGTAAGTCTAACATGATGAAATAGCTTTCGTGTATGTAGAATGTGGAAGGTCTTCTCACATAGAATGATGCTAAAGTGAAAGCCTAATTACCTAAAATGAATCATGCTTGTTAGAAAAGAATAGCTTGAGGTTGAGTCTTATGATTCCTTCATGGATAGTTGAATTATGTATCTTGGGATGGTAGATCTCATGGTAGCTTGGGGTGGTAGATCTCATGGTAGCTTTGGATGGTAGATCTCATGGTAGCTTGGGATTTGAGGAATTAAGCTCACCTAAGGTTAAATTGAACTAGCATTGGTAGGATGCTTTTCATGGTAGCTTGCTTTAGTAAAGGCATGGTAGCCTAAGATTGAGGATCTATACTCTCCTATGGGTAGCTTGAGCTAGCATTGTTAGAATGCACTTCATAGTGGTTTGACTTGGTTAAGTCAAGACCATTTCATGGTAGCTTAGGATTGTGACATCATACTCTCCTAAGAATAGCTTAGGGTTTAAGATTCATACTCCCCTAAGGGTAGCTTGTATCCTTTTGAATGTTTCATGCTAGCTAGGTTAGTGTACTTGTATCCTTCCTAGGATAGCTTGGATTGCATGGTAAGGTGTTTTCCATGGTAGTTAGGTCTATCCTGGTATGTGCTATTCTTTGATAGTCTAGAATGATAGATAGTAAGCATTGAGTAAGCTAGCCTAAAGGAGTACTTAGTGTGAGTGGTAGTATGGGATGCCATTCATACATGGCACAAGTATGACTTGGAGCTACTTATAAAGTGTCCGCTTTCGTAATGTATGCCTAGCTTGGATTGTTGTTATAGTTGCCTTCCATGATATGAATGACTTAAGTTGATAGTTCCTTGTCAATAAGAAGTAGGTTTATAGTGACACCTAGAGATGGTAAATATGAATAGGGTGACTTCAAGATATGCTTAATGTGTGTGGTATTATGCGATGCCCCACATGCATTGCACAAGTGTGCCTTGAGGTTACTTAGGAGTGTAGTGCTCTTATGCCATGAAAATCTAGGTCTTGACTATGAAGGTGGACTATGAAAAAGAATGACGAAAGAGAGGTAGTTAGATTAGGTAGTATTATGGGATGCTATCTTTGCCTTGCACAAGTATGATTGGAGGTGGCTTGTGAAGTAGTTTACTTGAATATGAAAGACTAATGGTTGAAGAATGAAATTATTAATGTCTTATGTTGACTTTTGATGTTATGATACTTTATTAGAGTTATGTTATGAATATGTTATTATCTCTTATGATTATGTTTTATGTTGGTATGTTAGCTTTCATACTTGGTATATTTTGTACTAACGTATATTGCCTACATTCTAATCAAATGTAGGGTGTTGGAGATTGAGTTGCTTTGGAGGATAGGTTTCTAAGGTGTTTGAAGACTTGAAAAATTGGTTAGTCCTCATGGCTTCGAGGACAAACCCACTATGTTCCTTTTATGTCATTTCCTATGTTTTAGACTTATTATGGGCTGCGTCCCAAGACTTTTATTCATGTTATTCATAGATGGTTTTGAGACATAGACTTAGTAAAGACTTCCGCTTTTATGAAATGTTTTCGATTGAATGTTTTAAAGAGAGTTTTAAATTTCCCCTACTTTTCTATGATTGTGTGTTATGATGACGCTAAGGGCTTGTATTAGACCCCTTCAAGGTCAAGTACGCCATGTTACGTCTAAGGGGTATTCTGGGTCGTGACAAACTTAGTGTGGTTCACATCCCATAATACTAACCCTACTAAGTACCCCTTTGAAACTACCTTAGTCATGCACTTCATCTTTAGACCTCATTATAATCAATGGTCACAAATAAGGAAATAGTCACGTACATTACTTGAATTATAAGGAAAGTCATTCATAACAACTATCCATTCAATATACATGCATGTATTCAAATCTCATGATAATGCAAAGGAACCATCCCATGACATCCTACTAAGTCTACTTGTGCAATGTAAAAGTGAAGTCACATACCTCCACTCCTACTAAGTAAAACTCATTAAGAAGGCATAGTATAATTCATGTCTCATTCTTTATCTTTATTATATAGGGAAAAGTTGACATAACTGACATAGACCATGTGAGCTACATGGAATCCGGTGTCGTGTAACCCCACACTGAAAAAAGGTGTTCTACTTGCCTAAGGTAGAACTAAACTGTAGAGCTATAAGGTGGATCCACTAGCTAAAGACCTATGTGGGCACATAGTTTATGGGATAGGGAGATTGCTTCTAGAAACCCGCCCTATTGCATTGGCGGAGGGTCTTCCATCTCATGAGTATCACTTGGATGACCCAACCTATTGCAATGGTGGAAGGGTTTTTTCCTCATTGTCCATATCCACTCGGTGCGAAGCATTATTTCCCAATTTATACATTATTAGTCTTTGAATTGTATCTACATGTTTGAAGGAATACTTTGCCCTTCGTTCAATACAATTCATCAAAATAGCTCATAGATTCATTAAAGGTGAGAATGTACTTTAACTTTAGAATCATAATTAGTATGTGAGAATAACTGTCACACCAAGATCATGTGTTCTCATGAGAATGGACTTTCAATCAACACAGTAGGATCAACATGGTTATGTACATTTCATGCATAATAATGTGTAAAGATGCATATGAGAACTATACTTTCAATCAACACCTTAGATACATCATGATCATGTTTATGTATAGAGTGTGTCCGCGTATAATCGTCCTTGCAATGACACAACAATAACATTATCATTATAGACACTCCCCTCTCAAAGTGTTCATAAGTATGTACATAATATCACAATCATGCATCATTCACATATATTGCATTCAAATATCATTGACCATGTAAATCAACACATCTAACATTTATCAAAATAGATATGTATATAATCACAACTCAAATAGTTCATTCATTTGCATGTATAAGCTCATATACTCACATTGTAGGTCATGTGGGTAAAGTCCTTCCACAATAGTACCTTATACAATACAACATGCATAATAGCTTCATTCTTAAAGTCTTTACATTCATAGTTCATTCATTTTAGCTTTTTACTCTTAAGCCCTAGAAGTCATCTTCATGCTTCAAGAATTACTCTCAAGCAATACCTCACATGGTCATCATGTAAACCTAACTCTCAAGGTAAACTAACCACATGCTTCACTCTTGATCAATTATAGACATATAGCATCAATTAAGCTAAATCGCAATACTACTCAACCATAATTCATCATGTAAGACCTAATCAAGTTCATTTATGTCTACAAGATTCACTCATAAGCAATTCATGTTTAGGTGATCTAATCTAAGGAAATTCATCAAGAAGTTAATCATTCTTAGAAGGTTCCATCTAAACCCTCAATTTGCCTCTTTTATGGCATAACCCTAGGCTACATTAATTTCACCCTAGAATCTTAGGTTAATCAAGAATACATGTATAATTATACCTAAATCATGTAACTACATCATACTAAACTCATATTCAATCCATTGAATCAACTTCTAACAACATTCGTAATGTAGAGAAGAACCATAAATAGAGTTGGGGGAAAACTCATGGATTCTTTGGAATTCAAGTTAAAATCATCAAAAATCAGTAGTATCATTAATAACAATCATAAATCTCATAATTGAATCAACATCCAACAATTCCTCATCATAAGGTCAATTTAGTAAAGAGGGGGAAATCATGGGTCCAAGGGGAATTCTTATCAAAACACCATAAATCCAAAGTTAATTCATCATAAGCAACCATAATAATCATAATAAAACAATTGAATTCATTTTGGAAGAAGACCCATGACTAGATTTGGAAACCCTAGATTTGGGGAATTTGAAAACATAGTTGAAGGGGCTTCTTGGTGATAGCTAACCAAGAATGAAGAACTCACATACCTCAATTAAGAATCTCCAAGAAATTTGGGGAAGAACCTTGAGAATCTACAAACCCTAGCTCCAATGGCTTCTTCTTCTTCCTTGAGTTTAGAGAGAGAAATATTGGAGAGGAGAAGCCCTTTTGATTTGATTTGGGTTTTCTGTAAAAGTGACTTAATTCAAGGAATTGAAGTCTAAAAAGGTTATATAGTTGCTAGGAAAGGAATAGAATAATGTGGACTCAATTTTGGAAAGGAACTAAAGGCCCACAAAGTTTAAACTTAAAAGTTTGCACCAAACCCGTCTATGCTCTCCCTTTGCACCCCTTGGCTCGCCAAAGGCACTAGGCGACTCGCCTAATGGCCCTTGGCTCGCCCATTTTTCTAGCCTGATAGTGCTTCACTATTTCGGGCATAACTGTTTACTCCGAGATCGGAATTGGGCAAACTCGGTGGCGTTGGAAAGAGGACTCCGAGACCTTAAATTGGATGGGTAAAGACCCATCTAATTCGTTTTGAGCTAAGAGATATCATCATTTGAAGTTGACCCTACAAGTTCTAACTTAAAAATCTGTCCCTTTCCCGTCCAAGCTCCCCCTTTGGAACCTTGGGTTCGCCAAGTGCACTAGGCGACTCGCCAAGTGCACCCTTGGCTCGCCCTTTACTCCAGTGAGATCACTAAAAGGGCTGGTCGTTGGGCGATGGAGGGGTGCCAAAGGGTGACATGCCAACCAGGTTGGCGAGCAACCCTTTAGCTAACCCTTTGGTCCAGCGTCTTGGACAAATGGGCAGTGAACTAGGCGATGAAGTGGGAGCAATGGGCGATTCGCCAACCAGCTTGGCGAGCTTCAACTTAGCTCGCCCATTGTTCCAGAACTAAGGTTAAGAGGGCAGTCCCTTAGGCGATCGAAAGGGAACAAGGGCGATCAAGCAGCCCATCGCCAAAAGGCTCCATCAAGTAAGAAGGTTTCCTTCACCCTATCTTGCTAGTCTAGGCCCTTGCTTGCACCCTAGGCTTCTACCTTCCTCCATGTAGGTTCTAAAACAGCATAGACATCAACCTAAAGTCACACTTACCCAAACGTTAAGGCTCTAGTTCAATCTATCATTTTCCGAGTCGTTACATTATCCCCCACTTAGGAACATTCGTCCTCGAATGACACTTTAAACACATTAAGGCAAAAGCGACTCGAGACTAGCTGCCCATCAATCATGACACATCAATATAAATGCATAATCAAATGCACACAACTAGGAAGAAACATCAAATCCACATCAATAAGCTTAAAACACAACAAGAAAGTAGGAACTACATCTACAAACTCATTATGCATCATATGCAACATGTCTCATGTTCATTGGAGGAACTACGTTCTCCTAGTCATCACATGCTCAAAATACTCTCATAGAGCTCATATGCAATCACTTCTCAAAAAACATTTCATGTAAGGAGGAATTCTCAAATTCTAACTAAAACGTGCTCATAAAACCTTCTCATGAAGTTCAATAGGGAACTCATACTCAATGCACTACGACATGAGGAAAAGAGTTCACATAAGAATCATTTTCTTTCAAAACACAAGTTTTTAATGAACATGCATTACATAAAGAAGTCATGGCAACATATAAGCACATAACAACAATATTAGCTAGGCATACCATCTCCCCCTCAGGAGTGAGCCTATACCAGCACTACTAAATATCATTAATCACATAGTCATAGGAAGAATTACATTTTCTCATCAAAACAAGCTCAACACAATCAACATGGAGCCCAAGTGTCATTTCATTAAAGGCACAACAAAGCATGTTCATCACACCATTTCATGAGGTCAAATATGTCATCTACATACTAGAATGCACAACCACATGAGGAATATGTAAATCATGAAAAATCCATTTATATAAAATAAGAATCTTTCAAAAACATGTAGAACATAAAGAGATCATGGAAATTTCTAAAACACACATGACCCCTATGCATAGAACAAGCCCAAAAAGGAACTCTTAGTCTCAAGCTAGAAAAGGAATAGAAGAAAAGATGAGGATATCGGGACTCTCAATCAATGTTGCTACTAAAGCACATGATCTCCCCCTTGGGAGTAAGCCCCCTTTTACAAAAACCTCCAAATACTACTCCTTTCAACAAAATTAAGGCATTATCAAGACTTCTTATAACCTTACCGGGCTCTCAAACTAATAGAGGTCTAATAATCATGCATCCAAATCCTACCAAGGTTAACAAAAGTAACTCTATAGGACAAGGAAATCATAAGACACATTTAACATTCAAGACTCCAAAATCAAAACATGAGTCAAGGAGATTTCATCATCATAGGCTAGAGGAGAAATAGAAGGGAACATAAGGATATTGGGACACCTCATTAGCCCTTGGCCACCCAATTAAGCACCTTCAACTAAACCCTTACTAAAATACCACTCCTCAATATTTTCATGGAAGCACTTTCTTACTCTTCTATTTCTCAACTTGCCGGTCTAAGATCCCAATTTGGTACTTCTAATTTAGAGAGGTTCTCATCTAAGCACTCTTGCTCACAAGCAACCTTACCAACACCACTCCAAGTCTCATATGAGCCTACCAAACCGGGAGTAAACTTCTCCACTCACCACATCCTTTTAAGGTGAGATCTTCAAGCAAGCCTAACTCATGACCATTAATGACACTCAATGACCTTACCATCTAAGTACATTATCCCCCACTTGGGGTAAGCCTAAACAAACTCCTTACAACATCTCTTATTCAATTCTACTAAGGTTGGATCAAGACAATTCTAGACCATTTCATCCCTTATCATCACCCTTGGTGAGATCTACCAACCAATCAAACCTAGGTATTATCTAAACACCCTACTCAAAATGACCCTACTTAAGATCAATTTTAAAAGATAACTAACTCTTTGAAGTTGGTCAACACTTACACTTCTTCTTTTTCACCTCAACTAGGTGGTACATGCAACCCTGAAAGTCAACTTTAAGACAAAACATCATCCAAACTTATGGCATAGATCTTTCCCCCTTACATTCTCGGATAAGCTCATTTGGGGACTAACAACTTGACTATACGGGTTCTAACATCACATAGGAACATAACAATAACACCACCAATCCATCCTAAAGATGCCATCTAAATCTAGAATATCAAGTCCTATTTAATCACATATCCATCATTGGCATTTCAACCAGCACATTCTCCCTTGCTCCTTGTAATAAGAATCCTTCGAGTAGTCATATCTTGTAGACCACCAATTAGAGAGAAAAGACCTTATAGAGTTAAAATCTACGGCACGACTAGAGAATGAAGAAGTGAAGTTTCCTAATGTCCTATAGCCTCTCGCTCATAGATGTGTCCGACTCACACCGATGAACAAAACTCTACTAGACATGGTTTGAGACATCCTAAGACCATTCCCAAAAACTTATGCTTTGATACACAGTTACTGAACTACTAGCGGAATGCAAATGGAACTAAACCTTTTGTGCTATTCGAGAAGGTGGATTGAAAATGGGCACGTTGGACCATTTGACAAGCTGGGTTGAGCTCGCCGAATCATTCGGCGGTTCGCCCAATGTCTCCATCTCACCCTCAATATCATGGAAAATTGGAAGTTTGAGTGTGTAACTTTCGACGAGAAGTCATGGGTCGCCGAAAGTACTCTTGATCGCCCTTTGCATGCTATTCTGACCCCTTAAGCACTGTAACTTTTGGCGGACAAACCCAGGCTCACCAAAAGTAGTCGGCGAGTCACCGAAAAGACTTTCCATTGCCGATTTGTTATAATTTGAAGCCTAAACTCTTTGGTGAGCTAACTCAGGCTCGATTTAGCTTGCCAAAGGGGTTTAGCGACTCACCGATTCACTTGGCGAATCTTTCTGCAGTAGATTACCTGTTCTTCTATTTGATTTTTCCCTTAACTCTTCCCAATCTTTTGCAGATATGACTAAACCTAACAAAGCAAGTAGCAACACACCACCCTGAGGAAAAGACAAAGCGATCACAATCCTCCCAATCTTTTGCAGATATGACTAAACCTAACAAAGCAAGTAGCAACACACCACCCCGAGGCAAAGACAAAGCGATCACAATCAATGAGGACACAACTGCATCTAGGAACAAGGGTACTAAAATGTCCACAACTGGTGGAAAGGGCAAGGGCAAGAACAACACCGTTAAGCTATCAGATGTAGGTTCCGACAGTGTTGGTTTTTACACCAATGACCCAACAACATATGATAGTGAGAGTATGGGTTCTGATGAAGATGAACTAATAGAGGCACGGAGGAATGAGTTACGATCTAAACAACTGAACAACCCATCTCGGATCAGAAATCCTCGATCCACCACTCCGACTACTCCAGTTCCAGAGTAGGCAATAATACTAGCACCTCTAGTACAAGGCCCCCCACCTAAATCAATGAATAGACTAAAGTCTGAAGGGCTGAGAATGATCATTGAGGAAAAATGATTGTCCAAAGATGGGGTGATCGATAGGTATCCTAAGATAATGGAGTGCCTGAAATTTCACAAATTTCAAATCTTCACAAAACCCCGTGACTCTTACATACCAAGCTGGGTCAGAGAATTTTTTAATGCATACAGTGTATTTGTACCTCAACGAAAGAGGCTAGTATCAACTTTCAAAGCAGTTGACTACGTGGTTTTCAGAGGAAGGAAGGTAGCTTGTGACAGTGAGGCTATCAACACAGCCTTGGGTATGTCCAATAAGATTAATGATCACTTCCAGCACTTGATCAGAACAAAGAAACTGGATGAGATGAAGAAGTGGTTAACCCCACTAATCTCAGATGATAATGCTCCAAAATGGTTAGCAGAAGGAGTTTTGATTGCAAAGAAAGATCTGAACATAGTTGAAAGATACTGGTTCGGGTTCATCAACAGCACAATTATACCATCATAGAACGAATCAATCCTTCGCCTTCCTAAGGCAGCTTGTCTTGGATGAATCATAGAAAAAACCAGGATAAATCTAGGGATGATTATTGCTTCGGCGATCCATATGCGCGCAAAGAAGAGCCAGACATCTCTCCATCTCTCGGTATTAAGCACTGCATTGTACAAAAGAGATCGGGTGCCTAGAGATGCAAAGAAGGATGTGAAATTGGTTGCCACCTCCTCCACCGATATCCGAAAGATCGAAGCAGAATATCTTAAGGACCAAGAGGAAAAGAAGCAGAAGTAAGTTGTGGCCACTGGATCTATACCTGCAGAGGCATCTTTACCTACTTCGGCCCCTGGGCCTTTAGGTATATCTGACGCCATTACCACTTCTGCTGACCCTCCAGGTTACTCTGCTGCTGTGTTACCACCCATACCTACTGTTGTTGTTGCCTCCTATAAGCCGATCACTCAGGCATCCTTGATCTTGATGGGACAGCTTACCCAATTTTCTAATTATCGGGCTGCCAAGATAGAAAGCTCTATTCCAGGCATGATTCAGGCTTCCCTCGATGATGTTGTGAAACCACTGAGCACTACTATTGATGCTCTAGCAGCCAGGATAGCAGTGTGTGAGCGCGACCAAGGAGCCACAGGGGAGGTGACGGCCTTTGTAGAGTTGAGGAAAGATGTGGACTACCTAAAGTCTATCGATGTGTCCATGATCTTTAGAACAGTGGAAGTTCCAGATGTGCCCGAAATGCCTCAGACCACCATAGGACATTGGGATGGAATGGAGCATACAGCCGATCCTAAATCAGAGGCAGAGACTGACGAATATATGTTTGAGGGAGCTGCAGTGGAAGACATAGCCGAGACAGAAGAAATCATGATAGATGTTGCTATGCAGGCTTCCTTGGCAAAGGCTCCTGCTGCTGGATCCAATGAAGCTGGCCCTTCGGGGGGTCACTCCGGGCACTGATGCCCAGATGGAGCGACTACATAGACAAGATCCCCTCTTTACCTTTCTCTCTGTCTTTCTTCATTTTACTTTTCAGATTATGTGTTATTTGCATTTGAGGACAAATTATTTTTATTTGTGATTGGGTAAGGCCCATCTCTTGTGTGCTACTTTTTTTTGTGTTTTGTGTATATATTTGGGTCATTCTGTTTTTAAAATTGTGTTAATATTGCTTTTCTGTGGATGTTTGAGCTTGTGGCTCCTTTTATTTTAAATTGCAAAATGATTTGGACCCTTCCGAAATTTTTTTAACTTTTCACACATTTTTGCCACCCTTTATATGCTACTGAATGTGGCTATTCCTTGGCAAATTTGAGTCTCGATTTCGATCAATACCGAGGACTTGCATAGTGCTCTCAATCAAATGAACATGCATGTGCGGCTACGATGAGGCCAAATGAAGTTGCATAAATAATATGTGAACTCTTTGCATCTCAATATGAGTAGCCTTGAATCAAATTGAGTCTCTTGCGATGATCATTGCACACTAGCGAAAGTGTGGAGTCTTGTTTGACTTATAGTATCAATGCCTAGTGTGATGAGCTTACCTGTGAACTATGCATGATAGATCCTAGAATTCACCCTATTGGTTCGGTCAACTGAGTGATACTATCTCTTCATATGATATTAGCCAACTTCTATGAGTGTGAGCCAATTTGACATATACCTATTTTGTTACCTACCTTGTGTGCGTGTGATTCTCTCTTGAACACCCTTTGAGCCTTTCCCTTTTCTTTGGAAGAAACTTGATAAAAGCAATGACCTTTCTCTATCCATCACCCATAATCTTCATGAAGTTATGGTTAGTTGAATAGCCAACTTAGGCCAAAAGCCTAAGTTGGGGGTGTGGTGAAAAGA
>NW_006239609.1:120698-141042 GCF_000226075.1 Solanum tuberosum | reverse complement strand
GGTGAAAAGATAAGGGTAAGTCAAGAAGTGTAAGGAAAGTCTCCTCTTACCCATGGTTCTGAGAAAAAAGGAACCTCTCCATATTAAAAAAATGAAAAATAAAGTTGTGGAATAAAGTACAAAAGAATTGGGGTCTCGAAACAAGTCACGGGAAGTGAATAATAGGATGACTTATGAGCACTAATGAGAATGATAAAGAAAAGGAAAGGAAGTGTTGTGAGCACCACATTTCATGAGGATGAAAGTCACTGAGCCTAAATGACCATACCTTTACACTTAGCCCCGTTACAAACCTTGTTAAGACCTTTGTGATCTTGAGAAAGTCGAAACAAATGTTGATTAGAAAATATGGGAAAACATATGGGTGAAATTATACATTATACTCTTCTTTGTGAGTGTGAGTGTGAGCGTTGCATCTGATTCCAAAGCTTTAAATTATGAATCCATTGTGTGAATATGGAATCATTCTTTGTGGAAGACATTTGAACACTATAGTTGAGCTTTAACTTGCATTTGAAGCAAGTATTGTGAGCATAAGATTCGTTGATATTGGTGAGTCACAATTTGAATCTTTGAGTACACATTTGATCTTTGAATAAGTAAATTGAGTCTTGTTGTGTGCATTCATGATTGAGTCTTGTGTAGCACTGTTCGAGACACCCTTTTGAACGGCTAAACTTGAGTTTGCTTGAGGACAAGCAAAAGTTTAAGTTGGGGGTGTTGATGAGTCCACAAATTGGACTAAATTCAAGGCTATATTTTAATAGAAGTTGTGTCCTCAAATGCTTATTTTATCTTAATATCTGATGAAAACCCTTAAGTTTCAGGTATTTGAAGTTTTAAGGAAAGCATGGACACTATGTTGCAAAAAGGAATGGAAAGGCTGAAAAGAACGAAGAAATGAAAGCCTGAGGATCGCCGAGTCCACTTGGCGAGTCGCCGAAGGGTCTTACTTCGCCTTTTCTTCCAGTGTGCTGAGCCTTGAAGAAAATGATCACGTCAGCAGAAAAGGGAGCAGTCGGCGCATCGCTGAGCAATTCTGCGAAGCAGTACCATGCCGCCCAATGACCCAGAGCATGACGAGGCTAAAGGCTAGTGCAAGACAACGATGAACTACACCAAAGGGTGAATCGTCTAGTTGATCGGCAATTCTGACTAACGACACCGAACGATCCGCTGCAGCACAAATCTGTGAAAACTATAAATACTAGTTAGAATTTTAGTTTTAGTGTGGAACAATTATTATAATTTTCACTTATAATCGAACAATTGTGATAGTTTTCATATAGAATAGTACTTTTTGATATTTTTTCTCTAAGTTTGAGAGGGTTTTGAAGACTTGAAGAAGAAGAGGGTTTCGTCTCCAAGGATTTGTACTCGGGTCTCTCGGATTCTTCATTATTGGCCTGTAACAAGACTTAAATCTTTATACTCATTTAGGTATAAATCCATATCTCTTTATGTGTGTCTAAAAACCCCAATTCTTGGGGTGTGATTTAGCGAATATGGGTTAAGATAATTGTTGGGTCTTGCTTGCTAATAGTTTATTCGTAGTTTAAATGTGATTTCATTTAGTGGTTGTGGATGAATTTAATGAATTTGTAGTTGCAAATACAAGTTTATTTATGTGTTTTCGGCTTGCGAGAGAGAGAGGTCGTAAAACTAAAACCACTAAATTGATGGCCGGTGTGAGTGGGTCGACATGAGGTTCAGCTCGAGAGAGTGAACCCTAGTCCCATGTCCACACACTCAGCTTGAGAGAGTGAGTGGGTTAAGGTGTAGGCTGGTCTCACGCGGCAAGTGGGTGTCCGAGAAGAACGCATTTGAAACGGGGTAAGTTGCTCGAGAGAGGCTTATCCCCCTTAAAGTTTAGCCTAGTCACAATTATTCTATGAATCTTCTATCGAAAGCATGTACCCAATAATCTAGCTTAACCCATATTCCCGTCACATCCCAAGGATCCCCTCTCATTACTTAGAAATCCTTGTTTATTTTATTGTTTTTACTTACTAGTGACAACCTCCCCCCCCCCAATTGTTAATTGACACTTTTGTGTCCCCCTTTAATTTACAATATTTTTACTCATTAATGTCTTTAGCTACGACTAGTTAGAACTAAAATTTATTTTTCTATAGATTCTCAAAACCACTCTCTTGGGACGATCCCAAACCTTGGTTGGGTTACTAAACTATTGTCCGATCGTAGACACCTGCATCGGAAGTTGTGTCTTGATTACGCAAACATCAAAATGGCGCCGCTGTCGGGGTGTGGTGTTATGTGATAGTTTTTGGCTTAAGTCAAATTCTGCTTTTAATAATCGTAGTTTACTAATCTTTTATTTAGTTTTGTTTTCCTTTGAAGTTGTTGATGTAGGTAGGTACCCTAAGCATGGCTGGGGGAAATGGTGACAATTCGGCTGAGACGAACCAAGAAGTCGAGAGGGACTTCGAGTTAACCGTACTAGTAACTCAACTGAACGAGTTGTCCACCAAAATAGCAGAGGTGGAAAACCAGTGCAAGAGTCAAGGGAGGTGCATACCTCCTCACAAGAGGAAGTAATCTAGAGACAGGGGGAACAATCGTGTCGAGGACACACTTCAAATCATTCTCTAAAAGATCACCGAACAAGATCGAATGTTGGAAGAGATGAAGGAGAGTATTGAAGTGTTGAATCTAATTGTTGGCTCTCGCTCTAGATCGATTCAGCTAATTAGGACACTCCTGAACTATGCGGTGCCTCCTATTCACTCAAACGAACTATTGGGGTAACCTAGTAGCACTAGGGCTAACCCAATCAATGGGGAGTGAGTACAGACTCACGTCGTGCCACGACGTTAAATAAGGCGCTTCTTGGGAGGCAACCCAAGGTTTTAATTACTTTATTTTGCTTTTATAAATAATGGTGTGTTAGTGGTGCAGCTTTGAATGAGGAAAGTGGTGAAAAATACTGATTGGCGAGAAAATGGTCATTCGGCGTATCGCCGAAGAGGTTGGCGAGCCCGACTCGACCCGCCGTTTGGCTCAATTCAAAGTTGGGTCAGAGCCTATAAAACTCGGCGAACTTACGAAGCAGTTCGGCGTGTCGCCAACCATCTCGGAGACCTCGATGCAGATCACCGTCTTGACCCCCAAGAAACTGAAAGAACTTTAGCAACCGGCAGGCAAGTGATCACTCGGCAAATCGCCGAGTGAATCGGCAAATGTGACTAACGTCGCCGAACAGGCGCGAACTGGATGGTTTATAATGGCCAAGAGACTTCAAATTTGAAATTCTTCACTTTCCCTTGCTCTTAAATCTCCTAAACTCATATCAAGGTAGTACTTTCTTTATTTAATGCTTTTCTAGCATTTTAGTTTGTTAATTTGTGCTCGGAGTTGGGATAATGTGCCGCCTAGCTTTCCAATCGTAATTTAATAGGCATCAAAGGTTGGTTTCCAAATCTCGAGTGTACATTCAAAAATTGTTTACTAATTTGCAATAATTGTCTCTTAGTGATGTGTGTTAGGCCTCTCTGATAGGATTAGAATGATGAAATGCCTACTTTAACTTAAAAATCTTGCCCGTAGTGCTTGATTGCCAAATGCCCGTAGCTTTTGTGTTTTTTAATGAGTTGGATTGTGATTGCGTTTTGTTAAATTGAATGGGTGAATTCTGAGTAGCCCACGTTTGTGCTAAATGTCAAAAACATTCTCAATGATAGAGCGGGTGGCACTACTCTTAAGAGAAAATATCATCAAAATGGCCAAATTCGGCAAATCCGGGAGAAGTCTAAGTATTCCGGGGTGATGGGTAGTATGGGTCTTGTTTGAATTTCATGAGTGTGTGCTTTGATTTCAATTTTGGGGTTCGCGGAGTTGAATTCGAGATGATGGGTTGAAAATGAGCATGTAGGGTCATTCGGCGAGCTGAGTCGAGCTCACCAAATCACTCAGTGGTTCGCCTATTTTCTTCATCTCACATTTAATTTTGTGTCAAAATTGGATGTTTGAGTCTGTAACTTCCGGCGAGAAGCCATGGGTCGCCGAAGGCACTCGGCGACTCGCCGAAAGTACTCTTTATCGCTTTTTATTTGCACCCCTGAGACCCTTATGAACTGTAACTTTCGGCGAACAAACCCTTACTCACCGAAAGTAGTCGGTGACTCGCCAAAAGGACTCTCCTATTGCCGGCTTGCCTTAATTGTTTAGCCAACCTCATCGGCGAGCTAGACTTAGCTCGCCAAAGCGGTTCGGTGACTCACTGTCTGGATCGGCGAGTTTGTCTGCAACAAGATTTGCTATGCTAGAGTTTGATTTTGTTTTCTTAATTTCTCTCGATCTTTTGCAGATATGGTACGCACCAATCTAACCGAACCACCCCAGAAAAAGGCAAAGGGAATTACAATAAAGGAAGGAAGATCAAACCCTCCAAAGAGGAAAGGGGATGACCTCCAACCAGGAGACAAAGGCAAGAGAAAGAAACATATAGCCAGAAAATGAGTAGCTATTGAGCCAGATTTTAATGGACCAGAGGATGAATAGCCTCTTATTAACCGAAGGGATGCGCTCCGGACCAGATCTCAGTCCGCTGCCGCCACTCCTCCAACTACAGACTCAGTGCCAGGTACCCTCAATAAATCCTGCATTTCTTATAATTCCTCCACTGAGGCTGTTAAACAGATTGAAAGGTGATGGTTTACGGACCATCATAAAGGAAAAGTAACTATCCTTAGAGCGCCTAGAAGGCAAGCATCCTGATGTGCTTAAAACTCTCTAATACCATGGATTCGAGCAGTTTACACCAGCCACCGAGACCCCGACAGAGAGAGAGACTGCATAGATAGGACCTTTCTTTAACTCCCTATCTGTCTTATTATATTTTTACTTTTAGTTGCATTTGAGGACAAATAATTTTTAATTGTGGTGGGTGAGGCCCATACCTTTTGTGTTGATAGTTGTGTTTTGTGTATATATTTGGGTTGTTCTACTTTAAAATTGTGTTTTATCTATTTCTGTAGATGATTGAGCTTATGGCTCCTTCTGTCTTATATTGTAAAATAATTTTCACCCATCCAAAAAAAATTTGCCACCTCTCGTGTGTTGAATGTGGCTGTTCTTTTGCAATATTTAAGTCTCGATCCCAATCAATACCGATGACTTGAATAGTTCTCTCAATCGAACGAACATGAATGCGCGGCTACGATGAGGCCAAATGAAGTTGCATAAACAATATGTGAACTCTTTGCATTTCGTTTTGACTAGCCTAGTATCGAATCGAGTCTCTTGTAATGACTGTTGCACACTAGCAAAAGTGTGGAGTCTTGTTTGACTATAGTGTCGATGCCTAGTGTGATGAGCTTACTTTGAAACATGCATGATAGATCCTAGAATTTACCCCGTTGGTCCGATCGACTAAGTAAAGCTTTCTCTTGACATGATCTTAGGTAACTTTGAAGAGTGTGGGCCAATTTGACATATACCGCTATTGTGGCCTACCTTGTGAGCGTGTGAACCTCTCTTGAACACCCCTTGAACCTTAACCTTCTTTGGAAGAAACTTGATGAAAATTAGACCTTTCTTAATCAATTACCATTAATCCTCTTGAGTTGTGGTTTAATGAATAGCCAACTTAGGCCAAAAGCCTAATTTGAGGGTGTGGTGAGAAGAAATGGGAAAATCAAGAAGTGCAAGGGAAGTCTCTGTTAACCCATGGTGTTGAGAAAAATGGAACCCTTCCATATAAAAAAAAGAGAAAAAGAAAAGAAAAGAATGAAAAAGAAAGCTGCAGAATAAAGTGCAAAAGAAAGGGGGTTTCCAACACACTATGGGAAACTGAATAATTGGATAACTTATGAGCACTGAAGAAAATGATGAAGGAAAAGGGAAGGAGGTGCTGTGATCACCAGAATTCATGAGGATGAAAGCCACTAAGCCTAAATGACCATACCTTTGCACTTAGCCCCATTGCAAGCCTTGCAAAGACCTTTTTGATCTTGAGAAAGCTTAAGCAAATGTCAATTGGAAAATACGGGCAAATCTATGGGTGAAAGCATTCATTGTTTTCATCTTTTTTTAGTGTGAGCGTTGCATCTGATTCCTGAACTTTAGATGATTAAGTTATTATAAGCGATTATAATGTACTAAACATGTATGCCTTGAGGTGATTCCCCTTTCAATTATGAACATAAGCATGACTAGTTTGGATTGTAGCTTGGTAGGCCCCTCCAATACATGCATGACTAGTGGTGATTCCGCCTTGTCTTTGTGATGTTAAAAGATGATAAACATGAATGAAGAACCTAAAGTGTCTAGTTTAGCATGGGTAGGATTATGGGGTCTTGTTCATGCATTGCACAAGCTTCCCTTGAGGTGACTCATGAAGTGTTTCTCTTATATGATGAATGCTTAGATAGGATTGTGCTATAGTTGCCTTCCTTGTTATGTTATGATTGACTAAAGGTGAGAGATTCCCTTGGTTTTGAGAATTATGCTAAGGATGAGATCCTAAGATGATAAGTATGACTATGATGACCAAAGGGGATACTTAGCATGTATGGGATTATGGGATCCTATCCATGCATTGCACAAGTATACTTGGAGTTTCCTTATGATATGGGTTCTCTTATGCTATGAAAGTCTAAGTATTGACTTTGTATATGAGTTATGCCTATGTTTGAGATTATGCTTATAATTATGTCATTGTCTATTATTCTTATGACTTATGTCTCTTATTGACTAATCCTTGTGTTTGTTCTTATGATGTTATGCTAGCTAACATATTTAGTACATTTTGTACTAACGCATACTTTGCCTACATTCTAATCAAATGTAGGGTTCGGAGATTTGAGTACCAATCTTGAGGCTAGGTTTCTAAGGAGCAAAGGAGCAGAAGATTTGGGTGAGTCCTCATAGCTTCGAGGACGAAGCCACTATTTCATTTATGTCTTTTATTTTCGTGTCATGAGACTATTGTATGGGTTGTGTCCCAACGGTTTTAATTCAAAGTTGAGTATAGATGGTTTGAGACAGAGTGTAGTAAAGGCTTCCGCTTTCTTTTATAAAAGACTTCGATTGTATGGATAAAGATTTTAAATTTTTTGTACCTTTCTATTATCTTATGTTCATGATATGCTAAGGGCCAGTATTAGACCCTTTTGGGATCGAGTACGATGTGTTACTTCTAGGGTGTACCCCTGGATCGTGACAATAAGACTCAACTTTCATACTATTTTCTGACAAGTTGCATCATATACAACTCTTTTCAACTTCTTATTCTTTCAACTTTAAATCTCTGTTAAACCTCTTCTTCATCATCACTGTAATCATCTAGATCTGTTTCAAAAATGATAGTTTCATATGAAGGATATTAAGGCTCATCACCAGCTAACATGCCTTCTGAGATATTTTTACTACCACATGTAGATTCATCATACCCACCATCTAACCCTTTTTTATGTTCCTAACATTCCATGATCAGGCAATGAAGCTCATTCTCGCTTCTCCCTTATCTTTCTTTTCTTTTTTTCCTCCCTAAAAGTTCTTATCTCTTCATCTACATCATTCCCATCATCTAATTTTATATTTAATGATTCTATATCAGAGTCTAGTTCAATAGTAGGATGCACAGGAACAGAAGTTGGATCAGTAGAAGGATGGATAGGGACAGGAGTTGGATTGAAGGATTCAAGAATTAAATAGAAAGAAGGATGGACAAAGGCAAAGAGTTAGACCAATAAAAGGATTGAAAGAGTTAGGAGTTGGATCAGTACAAGGATGGACAGAAGGAGGAATATTTAGAGCAGTATAAGAGTGGACAGGAGAAGACGTATTTGTAGCAGTAGGGGCAGGGTTTGAAACCTTTTTTGGACCTCGTGGGTTGGTTCTAATCCAGCATTAAAAGAAGTATCACGCCCACTATTTTGATATGGTCTCTCACCTCCAATTACTCCATTTTTCCCTTTTACATATTCCAATGAAGGTGGGACCAAGATATGATTTGCAATCTAGTGGCACACAAATGCCTCCAACATATCTCCATTACTCAAATATTCATAAATAACAATTGTATCTCTATCTAATTGAATTTCTATTAAAGAAGCACTATTATGTAGTCTCACATATAGTAAGCATTGTCCAGGTTCATATCCTAACTCTTTTACATAATCCCTCAATTCAAAATAAGAAATTATATCTATATCAACATCTAAAAATTCAATAATTTGTCCACCATCATATGGTTTTTTTCCCTTCCCCTTTTTTTCCTTATGTCCCTTCTACATAACACCGTCATGCTAAAATCTCAAATGATCATATCAAGAGACATTTTAACAATCTGAAAACAATATTAACAAGCCAATTTCGCAACCCTTGACCATTATTACAGTTGATCTTCGACCGCAACAAAAACATACAACAACAAAGAGTCATACTAAGTTATAATTATAGGTGCCAGGACTTCTTTTATTGCATATGAAATTATTTACCAAATTAAATATTGTAAATTTGAAGAAAAAAACTAAAAACAAATAGAAACCCTAGGGTAAACTGTATAAAAATACAAATAGTGAGATATGGAGCCTAACTTTTAGCAATGGAGACAATTACACAATAGATGTTCTACCAAATCCTAAGAACCTCTGATTTTCTTCCACCAAACGATGAACTCTTTAATTGTAACCGTCAAATTTCTCCCAATATTACAATGGTAAAAGAAATCAAAGGATTGACTTAAAAACACTATGAAATCAAAGAAATCTTTATCATTTTTTAACAATTTCTTTGATTGACGGTCTAATTTATCAATTAGGTTTTAGTGTTCTTCGAGAAACTAAACAGGTGGATAAAATGGATTAGGTATGGATGAATAAAATAGGTTTGAGTGATTGGGTTTGGGCTAAATGAAATGAAATAGATTTGGGTGAAATGAATCGAGTTTGGCTTCATTTAATATGTGGCGTCATTAGGAGGCGAGTGACTCTAATTCTAACATAGTAACTGGGAGTGGGTGGCGGAAGGGGTAAATAAATACATTTTTAAGTAGTATAGGTGTGTAATAGATGGTCCTAATAGTTTAAGCTTGTAAATGACTTTTTAATACAACTTCAGAGTTGAATTTATGTCTTTTCTCCGACCCTAATTCACAACTACCCAAGATAGTCATGCAATAATGTCGTAGTCGCACTTTAGTTCTAAGTTGTTAATCTTATATTCATTTTTTTTACCTTTAAAAAAACACGCACATAGTATATGAGTGATCCATTAATCATTGTAGAATTGTATATAATTTTGTTTGTTGATTATGATTAAAGAAAAAAAAGTTTGACTAAAACGGATGGGCAAAGCCCATTTGATATATAAGAACAAGATTACAAGCGTGACTAGGCCCAAAAAGGACCCGGTCCAATATCCAAAACAAATACCTATTCTATAATTAGGAAACAAAAAGGAACAAATTAGGAAAGGGAAAGGGCGGGTCTTCTTCTCCAAATTAGCCCTAGCTGCAGCTCCCATTGCAAGTGTAAGCTTCATCATCCATATCCAATGCCATGAACCTGAAATGACTAAATTGGTACGTCAAGCTATGGGTCTATTTCATTTAATACGTTAACAACTCTCACTAACATCATGAAATCATCCCAAACGAAGACTTCTCTAACTCAACGACATTTAGTTGACTATTCCGGTCAGACGGCGGTGTCACTCCCTCGATTTATACTCTATATTCACTGTTAATTCTTACATGATTCAGACCCTCGTATGTTTCATCCCTTAGTTGTGACAGGTTGAGCTCAATCAAGGAGCTAATACCACTACCTATAGCTTTAGGACAAAGCTACAATAATCTTCTTCAGGTAATATGCATTTTTGTGCTATTTTTGTTGTGCGTCTCTATTTGTGTTATTAGCTTCTCCCTTGAATTCCATCATGTGTTTGCAATGTCTTGAATTTTGTCATTATGTACCACTGTAATCAGAATTCTGATATTGGTTCATTCATTATGTGTAAAATTTCCATTTTGTAGCATAGTAATCCTTAGATTAGGAATCTGCCATTTGTCCATGTTTAATAATGCCTTAGCTTCCCTAGGTAATGCTTGAAAATTATTACTCCCTCCATTTCACAAAGAATGACCTGGTTTGACTTGGCACGGAGTTTAAGTAAATAAAGAAGACTTTTGAATCTTGTGGTCCTAAATTAAAGTTATGTCAAATGTACAAAATTGCCCTTAATCTTGTGGTCTTAAACATGCCACGTGGAAAGCAAAAAGTAAAATGTTACCAAAAAAGAAAAGAGATCATTCTTTTTGAAACTGATTAAAAAGGAAAGGAGGTCATTCTTTATGAAACGGAGGGAGTATAACGTATGAATTTTGTACCTGCAAAACAAAACATAATGTTAGCCATAAAATCTGCCAGCTTATTTCCTTCTCGCAATGTGTGTTCAATGGCCACGTCCTATCCTTTCTTAAGAACTCGTATTCTGTTAATCTCAAGTGACACCTCCCAAGGAATGTGCCAATCTCCTTCTACCATCTTTTTGACAGCTAATGAATCTATTTCCAGAACCAAAGGAAATAGATTGTGAATCCTACAATATTCCAGCCCTAGTCTCATAGCTACTATTTCAGCTTTTAAATTGTTTGACACTCCAATCATTTTTCCTTCAACATATACTAGATTGCCTTGATCATCTCTAACACAGAAAGCAGAACAGCTTGGTCCAAGGTTGCCTTTGGAATCCCCATCTGTGTTACACTTAAAATAATTTTCCTTAGGTAACTTCCAGTAAAGCATTTTACAGCCTACCTTAGGACTATATTCAATCAAGAATCTTACAATTTCAGGCCAATTATTGGGCATAATCTGCATCCATGGATATCTCTGTTTAGCCAATAGGATTAAATTACTGCAAATCCCTCCCCTCCTGCTCATATAAGACATATCACCACCAAACTTCTTAGCATTTCTTCTTTTCCATACTTGCCAAAAAATAAACATTGGAACAGCCATTATCAGAGGTTTAAGTTCTGCATAATATTTTTCATTCCACCATTTATACACAGTGTCTTTCAGATGAATGAAAGGACCCTCTACTCCTACTGTACCTGCAAAGTATCTCCATACTGAGTTAGAATCTGAACATCTAATGAATAAATGTTCAATAATCTTCTGAACTCCATCTGCACAACATTCACATTCCACTCCATCACACATTCTATTTCTAACTAGAACTTCGACAATTGGAAGCATGTGTTGCCATATTCTCCAAGTAAGGAATGAAACCTTAAAAAGGAATTCCTGTAATCCAAATTTGCTTGTAGTTCAGACATGCTTCATTTTTATCCCTTAGAAACTCCCAAGCAGATCAAATAGTGAACGTTCCAGTAGCATTCAGCATCCACCAAGGTTTATCCCACTGCTTCTCAACCTCAGTACTCCTAAGAAGTTGACTTACATGTCTACTGAAATCTTCCCCAAAACTTAATTGCAACAATCAAGAATTCCACTCTCCATTCAAAAATCACAGTTTGACCTCTTCCAATTGTAC
This sequence comes from Solanum tuberosum, assembly GCF_000226075.1. Taxonomy (NCBI): domain Eukaryota; kingdom Viridiplantae; phylum Streptophyta; class Magnoliopsida; order Solanales; family Solanaceae; genus Solanum; species Solanum tuberosum. Next base: position 129,516 of record NW_006239609.1, on the reverse strand, counting down.
ATTTCTAGAAGAGTCAATAGGCATTATGTAATGAAGAACCCCTAATTATGACCAATTATCATACCAGATACTTGAATGTCCACATTTTGGTTCCCACCAAATATGTTTATCAATCAAATCTCTAGCTTCCAACATACACTTTCAAGTTAAAAACCCCTTTTTCCATTCCACCATTTGAGGCCTCTCTTTTTTACAGTATTTATTTCACATAAAATTAGACCGCAAAGACTTTTCTGTTCTAAATATCCACCGTAGTTTTGCAAATAAAGCTTTAGAAATATCATAAAGGGATTTAAAGCCCAAACCCCCTTCCTTCTTGGGTTTGTACAATTTTGACCAAGTCACCCAGTTCTTGTTACTGCCCACATCCCTAAACCTCCAAAAATATTTAACAAAAACTGTATGCAAATCATGTATAACACATTTTGGAGGAATAATAGCATATAAGAGATATATAGGGATGTTGTTTAACACATTTTGAATTAGAACAACCTTACCTCCAAATGACAACAACTTCCCTTTCCAAGCTTGAAGCTTCTGATGCACCTTTTTCATCAATTCTACAAAGTGTTTTTTTTTCTTCTTGGCATGACCAATGTGACAACCCAAATACATAATTGGAAAATTCCCTCTAGAAAAACTAGTCTTCATGTCAATGTCATAAATCAATTCATTTGTTATATTGTGAAAAACAAAGAATGAGTTCTTTTGTATATTAATCATCTGCCCTGATTGCTTCTCATAATCCCTCAGAGTTGTCATCAATAACTCTAAAGATGTACCATCTCCTGAAGTGAAAATAATAGTATCATCTGCATAAGAAAGATGATAAATGCTCCATTTTGGTAATCCATAACCCTTGTAGACCTCATTGCAACACAAAGCATTTAAACTTCTAGAGAGAGCTTGAGTAGTTAGAATGAACAAGGCAGGGGATAGATGGTCCCCTTGCTTCACTCCCCTAGTTGAGTGAAAGAAGCCAGTAGCCTGCCCATTTATAAGAATAGAATACTACTTATTAGCAAAGAGTCTCCAAACTTTATCCACAACACCAGAATCAAAACCCATTCTCTCCAGAACTTTTATCAAAAAACCCCACTCCACTCTGTCATAAACCTTTGTCATATCTAACTTGATCACCACATTTGCAGGTTTATCTCTCTTATTAATATAAAAAATAATCTCCTGAGCAAGCAACACATTTTATGTTATACTTCTTCCTTTCACAAAATCAGATTGGTTTTGTGAAATCAAAGATGGAAGGAGAACTCCAATTCTATCATTCATCACCCTTGAAATTACTTTGTTAAGAAAATTACTCAAGCTAATTGGTCTTAAGTTTGAAAATGATTGAATATCTTATTTCTAAGGCAATAAAACCAGGTTAGAGTGAGTAATAGACTTAGGAAGTGTAGCACCTGGAAAAAAATGCATCAACCACTTTAACCACATCATCACCAACAATATCCCAGCATTGTTGATAAAAATAACCAGTGAACCCATCAGGGCCACTAGCACTGTCCCTATTGAGAGCAAACACTGTTTTTTAATTTCATCCTTAGTAGCGTGTGCATTTAACTTGCAGTTGTCATCATTAGTAACACTCTTCTGAACATATCTCAATATTGGGGTTTCCTCAATAATATAGTTGTCTGTGAATTGCTTCTTGAAAAACTGTTGAGCAGCTGCTTCCACCTGTTCTTCCTCTTCCATCCATTCACCTTCCAAGTTCTGAATTCTGTTTAAGCTCAATCTTTTCCTTCTACCTCTCACCAAGCTGTGAAAGAATCTAGTATTTTTTTCCCTTCAGTAAACCATTGAATTCCAGCTTTCTATCTCTAATACTCTTCCTCAAAATGTACATATTTTTTCAATTATGCATGAGCTTGATGTAGAATTCTTTTATTATCTGCAGTGGGGGCATCTTCAAATAATTGCTCCTTTCACCCTTACAATCTCCTCCTTGATAACAAGTTGCTTGAAAATGTCACCAAATGTCACTCTACTCCAACTAGACAAGGCAGTTTTGGTATTTTTCAGCTTTTGTTTCAAATTTATAAACACATCAACCTCCTCAGAAACCCAACTGTCCTTCACTACCTGTTGAAAATCTGATCTTTCAATCCAAAATTTAAGGAACCTAAAAAGTCTTCTAGTAACATTATTCTTCTGTCCACAAGAGAGTAACATAGGAGCATGATCAGACCATGTTCTTTCAAAAAGTTCTACTTCTACCATCTCAATGGATCCGAAAAAGTTATTATTCATCATGTATCTATCCAGCCTTTTGAATATACATTGATTATCAATCCTCCCATTCCACCATGTAAAAGGGCTCACTTTATAATTGACTTCCACCAAGTCATAAGAATTTACACAAAATGCAAAATCGTCATACTCATTTGGATATACATGCAGGCAACCAATCTTTTCCTCTTCACTCATAATGACATTAAAATCACCTGTAATAAACCAAGGAGCATTTTGATTAGCATTACAAATACAGTAAATCTCATTTCATAATTGAACCCTTTCCTCAGCATCACACTTGGCATAAACTATAGAAACAATCAAAGGATTATTGGTCCTGGAAAAATTAACCTAAGTGTCAGCATCTGTTCAGTATTAGACATCACTTGCACCTGAATATGCTCTTTAATGAATATCCAAATTTTGCCATTACATTTATAATTAGAATACTGCATTCCCAATCTCCTTTTGAACCATTGTTTATTATTAATATTTTGAAAAGGCTCCATCAAAGTAATGATAGAAAACTTGTGAAATCTGTGTAACATTTGAATTTTATGGACTGAATTTTGAGATCTAATAAACCTCACATTCCAAAACAAAGTCTTCATCATCTTTTAGACCCATTCTTGGTCCCCCTTCTAGGATTTGATCTTATAGGTAAGACTTCCCCTTTACTTTTGCCTCTAAGTGTTATTGCTGATGAAAGTGAGATACCTGCTTCTTGAAAAGCCTTATAATCAATCTGCAAAACTTTTTTTTCTTCATTATTTTCTGTTGCACTACTGTTAACCATTTCTTTCCCCTCCACAGTCCATTGGTGTGATACCATCTCATGTAAGGTTTGAACATGCTGTGATTTAAAACAAACCACTTCCAGGTCCTGATTTTTGTGTTCCTCCTTCTCCCTTGTCAATAATACAGACCCCTGCAATTGAGGTGGATACCTCTCCTCTTTTGGCTCCAACATTTGCAGAGGAATTTGAAAAGAAGCATGTAACATGCTATTGTCGAGTTGCTCGCTGGACATCTATTGATGAGCTAACTCAGCATTATTTTCTTCAACCCTCACTATCTCCAAATTCACTTCATTATTGACCCCTGCATCAATCATCATAGCGTCTTCCATTTGTATCAAACGCCCCTTATCACTTACACTATTGTCTCCACTTTCTACTTTTGTTACCTCCATTTTACCTCCAGCTTTAACAGGCTCATGAGTATAGTCACTCCTTACACCCTCCACTCCTCCTTGAAGACTATAACTGTGATTTGAAACAATTTCCACCTCTCTCATTAATGGCTGATCAAGCACCTCCAAATTATTATAATTTTTGAGTGTCCCCTCAATCTTTTGAACCTTATTACTCATTAATTCTCTAGTATTTTTTGTAAAATTTCTATTAGTAGGCTTCCATTTGCTCTTTACAACTCCTTTGTAAAATTGCATATTATCTGCATGTTGTGCTGCTTTTGGTTTGTCCTCATGTTGTTGCACCAACTCTAGATTAAGTACCCTGTATTCTTCTTCACCATGACCCTTTAATCTACATTTTTTGCAATAAGATGGTAATGAATCATACTGAGTTTTTACTGTAACAACTCTGTAACACCCCGGAAATCTAATGAACTAAGCTCGAGCCTAACACGTAGTCTAGTAGCCTAAATGAGGTTAACCGTAAAGATAAGAGTCATAAAATAACCTCCCCTACTTAGTTCTAATGTTTTAGTCCTAAACGTCAAGGCATGGCCCCCTCAAGGACCCCCAAGGGCCCTTGAGGAGGACCAAGGGACTGCCCAAAAAGCTGTCAAAAGCAGCTTGACTCACGAAATGGCCACCCACACTCCGTGGGTGGACTCACTCCCCGTAGGTGGGGGTCGTGAGTCGAGGCTAGACCTCCCCCAAATCTTAAAAGTTCCAATACCATTCTACGAACGTTCGGTACGGTTCGTGGACCCACTCACGCCCCGTGGATGGGGTCTCATGAGTGAGGTCTGGACCATGGCCAAAATGACAAGTCTCATACCCAACCCACGAGTGACCAGTATGGTCCCTGGGTCCATCCATGCCCCGTGGGTAGGGTTCATGGATGGGGTCTGTGAGACTGTCTTAAATTCGGCCAAAGGTGAATTAATTTAGGTAAGTTCTATTTTAAATATTAAAGGGTGGGGACGGTTTATATTAGTTACTTAGACATATATAAGTAGTTATTAACTATTAAACAACTCTTTTAACATATCATAATTCACAAGACTCAAAACATAACCAATTCTCCTCTCCAAAAATTCTCTCTCTCAAACTCCATTAAAGAAGAATAAGAACTTGAAGAATAGGGCTCAAGAATCCATCTTCTCAACTCCAATTCGTGGGAAAGATTCAATCAAGGTATGGGAGTCTTGATTTATGGAAATCTTTCCTCCATGAAGCCCTTCAACTCTTAATTTCAAATTGGTTGAGTATTCAAAAAACTAGGGTTTTCAATCTAGCCATGGGTTCTTCCTAAAAATGATTGCAATGGGTAAACTGTATTATATTATGGTTGATTTGTTGTTTAATGGTGATTTTTATAGTAAAATCCCCCATGAACCCATGAACTTTCCCATGACCCCAATTTCATGAATTGTGATGGGTGTATTGATGCAAGCTGAATACTATGAATTGATTCTATGGTATTGTAGTTATTGAATCTTGTTTTATTCATGCCTAATGTAGTATTTCTAGGTGTGATTGTGAGACATGATTTATGACCCTTGAAGGGTGAAATAATGAAGGTTTGTGCATGTTGATGAAAGTTGTGTATGAACTTATGATTCACTTAGAAATTGAAGATCATATGGCTATTGTATAAATTGTGGTATTGTTGAAAGATCATTCTCCCCTTACCCTTACACTTGACTACGTATGAATTGTCTAGGATGATGATAATGTTGTTGTGTTGATTGAAAGGCTATTCTCATGAAACACTATGAACATAATGTGAAAGGTTTGCTCACAAGTTAATGTTGATTCTAAGGTTGAAAGTCCATTCTCACCTAAATGAATCTATGAGCTATTTAATGAGTTTTATTGAATGGAGGGTCAGATATTCCTTCACACACGTAAATATAATTCAAGACTAATTATGTATAATTTGGGAAATAATGCTTAGCACCGAGTGGATATGTTAAATAAGGTAGAGGACCTTCCGTCAATACAATAGGCTGGGTCATCTATATTATTCTCATGAAATGGAAGCTCCTCCGTCAATACAATAGGTCGGGTTTCTAGAAGCAATATCCCTATCCCATAACTATGTGCCCACATAGGTAATTAGCTAGTGGATCCACCTAAAAGCTAATACAAGTAGTTCTACCTTAGGCAAGTAGGACACCTTCTTTCGGTGTGGGGTTACACGACACCGGATTCCATGTAGCTCACATGGTCTATGTCGGTTATGGCTATTTTCCCTATATGACAAGATAATGAATATGACACGAACCATACTAATGACTTCTTGATGAGTTTTACTTAGTAGGAGTGGGGGTATGGGACTTCACTTTTACATTACAAAAGTAGACTTAGAAAGCGATTATGGGATGGTTGTTTTATGCTATGAAAAGACATGAATGTATGCATGTATGGTTGAATGGATTGTTGCTATGAATGACTTTCCTTATGTTCAAGTAATGTACATGACTATTTCCTTATCTATGACTATTGACTATCATGAGGTCTAAAGATGATATGTATGACTAAGGTGGCTTCAAAGGAGTACTTAGTATGGTTGGTATTAAGGGATGCCAACCATACATTGCACAAGTATACCTTAGGGTTGCTAAGGTAATGGTTCTACTATGTTATGAGGATTTATGTGATGAATATGCTATGACCTGTGTTTTACATTAAAATGCATAAGTGATTCTCAAACTTGAAAAATGCATACTTTTCAACTAAAATATCCTTTTTATCATATTTCAAGGATTTTTATGCATGCTTCCATACTTAGTACATATTTGTGCTAACCCCTATTTGTTCTACATTTTTATAAGTGTAGGTTCCGGCTAGGTGAAGTGTACTTCCTTTCTTGACCAAGGCTTGGATTACTTATCTCCAAGACTTGTGGTAAGTCCTCATGGTGCAAGACAAGATGTCATTCACGTCTAGTTGCTTTTTCTTATATTCTACTTTTGAGATTTTTTTTATTGTAAAGGGCTGTGACCATATTGACATTGTATTGTAGTACATGGATTATGAGACAATGTCTAGATTCTTTTCGGTTTTATGAGAGAAAGACTTTGATTGTAAAATTTTAAATTTTGCATCACTTCTATTATCTATGTTTATGTATGCTAAGGGCTTGTATGATACCCCTTCGGGGTCAAGTACACTGTGTTACATCTAGGGGGTACCCTTGGTGTAACGAATCAGAAAATGATAGGTTGAACTAGAGCCTTAACATTTGGGTTAGCGTAACTTTAGGTTGATGTCTAGGCTGTTTTAGAACCTAAATGGAGCAAGTTAGAAGCCTAGGGTGGAAGCAAGGGCCTAGGCTAGCAATATAGGGTGAAAGAAGCCTTGTCCCTTGAGGGGCTGTTTGGCGATGGCTCTGTTTGATCGGCCAAAGGATTGGGTGAGTCACCCTTGTGCTCTTGTGATTGCCTAGTGGACTGCCCATTTGGCCTAGTTGTTGCACCAAAGAGTGAGCTAAGTCGTAGCTCGCTAAGCTGGTTGGCGTGTCGCCCATTAGCCCCCCTCCATCGCCTAATGATCTGCCCATTTAGTGAGCTCACTGGAAATTTAGGCGAGCCAAGGGTGCACTTGGCGAGTCACCTAGTGAACTTGGCGAGCCTAAGGGTCCAAAGGGTGAGATTAGACGGGCAAGGGGAAGATTTTTAAGTTGTAACTTTGTGGGTCCTTAGTTATTTTCCAAAGTTGAGTCCATCTTATTCTATTCCTTTCCTAGCAACTATAAGACGCTTTTTACACTTGAATTCTCTCATTTTAGTCACCCCAAATAGTATCAAAAAGAAACCCACCTCCTCTCAAATATTGCTATCACTAGAAATCCTCCATTAGAGAAGAAGAAGAATGGGGCCATTGAAGCTAGGGTTTGGTGATTCCAAGGTGGTTCCTCCTCAAATTACTTGGGTATTCTTAGTAAAGGTATGGTAGTCTTGATCCTTGTCTAACTTTTCATTCAAGGAGCCAATTTCAAGGTGATTTCAAGTTATCAAAAACCTAGGGTTTTACTCAATCTCATGGGTTCTTTCATGAAACATTTTCAAATGGTTTAAAATGACAAATTATGATTGTATTGGTGTTTAATTGATGAGTTATGATGAAAATACTCTATGAACCCAAGAATTCTCTCAATTCCTAAATTGTACCTTTATGAAGTGGGTTCGATGATTATAAAAGCTTATGAATGAATTATGTCTAAATTGTTTTGGGTTATTGAATAGTATCATTATCTATGCCTTAATTGTGGTAAATTGTTGGTGTTGAAGATTTGAGATTCATGGCCTTGAAGGCAAGTTATGAACTAATTACATGTTGAAGTAGAATTTGTGATAGAGATGTTGATTCACTTAAAGGTGGAGGTGTTTAATTACTATGTATAATGTGAAAGATATGCATGTGATTTCAATGATAGAATGATGATCTTGTATAGAATGTAAATGTGTTGTGATTGAAAACAAATTTTCACTTAATACTCATGAATGTGGATGATGGAAGGTGAAGGGTTCTATAATGTAATGTTGTATATCTTGAATCGGTAGGCTTGTGCATCCTATTCTTGTATGAATGAATGTAAAAGTGAATGTGCATCTTGAATTGGTAGGCTTAGGCACCCTCTTCTTGAATGAATGAAAGTATTGTTGAATCTTGAGTTGGTTGGCTTAGGCATCCACTCTTGGCTAATGAATGTGTCTTCACTAGATGAATATGAATCGATAGGCCAATGGCAATCCTTTCATAAATGAATGATGAAGTATTCTAAGCTATGACATGAACCGGTAGACTTAGTGTTGGTTACCCTTCATGATGAGTCTAGGAACTAATGTGATGAACCTTGAATCGGTAGACCTAGTGTTGGTATCCCTTTTATGTGTGAAATGATGACCTTGTATCGGTAGACCCAATGTTTATGGAACCTTTCTTGGAAAGTCAATGAGCTATCCCTAATGTACCTTGAATCGGTAGACCTAATAATGTTGGCCCTTTCTTGTGTAATGTACTTTGGATCGGTAGACCCAGTGTTGGTAGCCCTCTCAAGTACAATGATGTTAATGTAAATGAACTACTCTAAGGGAATGGAGGCTAAGCACCGAGTGGATATGGTAAGATGGAAACTCTCCCAATGTTAGGCTAGAGTTCCAATGAACATCTTCCTATCCAATAACTATGTGCCCACATAGGATATATATTAGCCAGTGGTATTCTAACCAAAGCTAAGATATTACCTAGTTCTACCTTAGGCAAGTAGAACACCTTTCTTTGATGTGGGGTCATATGACACCGGATTCCATGATTTAACTCTTATGGTCTATGTCGTTTAATGCCTATTCCCATCATGTGAGATGTGCA
>NW_006239609.1:102949-120639 GCF_000226075.1 Solanum tuberosum | reverse complement strand
TATTCCCATAATGTGAGATGTGCATTATGGTTTCTTGATAAGTTCTATGAAGTGTAGGTAGTAGTATGGGATGATATCCATGCATTGCACGAGTAGGCTTTGAGAGGGTCATACTGAGTTCTCTAAGCCTTAATGGCTAATGTATGAATATCCTCTTAAGATTAAGTTAATGAGAATGATGATCTAGTGTCTAACGAATGAAGGACTTCTAAATGAAGCTATTGATGAATGTTGACTCTTATATATGCTTAAATGTAAACGATTCATGCTATACTTGGATTGCATTATGAGTTACTTTCTTGTCATGACTTGTTGTATATGTATGTGCCTTGTCTATGGAAACTTCAAAGGAGTACTTAGTGTGAGTAGTTGTATGGGATGCTACTTGCACATTGCACAAGTATGACTTAGAGTTGTCTTAGATGTTGGTCTTAATGTGATGCTGTGACTTATGTAATGTTTATGTCTCCTATATGCTTTATTGTGTAAAGGTGCAAATGTTAAATGTTAAGTTCACTTTTGGTGACCTTTAGGTGGTACTTTGGTGTGGATGGTGGTATGGGATGCTATCCATACATTGCACAAAGTATAGCTTGAGGGTTACTTGAGGTGAAGGCTTAATGCGAAGGTAAAGATTTATATGTGAGTATGTTCTAATGTGGTTTAAATGACTTGTATGTTGGTTGTGGTTGAATATTATGCCTCTTTTATCAATGTTCATGAAGTTTTACAAAAATGGCATAAAAGCATGACTTCCAAATAAATGTATGTTTTAAGCATGGTTTTTGCATGGCTTCCATACTTAGTGCATCTAATGTGCTAACCCATATTTCTTCTCCATTTTTACCAAAGTGTAGGGTTTGGAGATATTGGTGTTCTATGCTTGAGGAGTAGGTTTCTAAAGTGCTTGGAGATGAAGACTTGGTGAGTCCTCCTAGTTTCGAGGACAAAACCCATGGAGTTCCCTTTTATGTCTTTTAGTTATGTTAAGGCTTTTGTATGGGCTAAGTCCCAATGTTGTATTCAAAGTATTACATGGTTTTAGACATAGTGTACAAAGTCTAGAAAGTCTTCCGCTTACTTTTTAATGAAAATGTCTTTGATTGTAAAGGAAGTTTTTAATTCTTCGCTATCTTCCTATGTTCTTATGTTAAATAATGCTATGAGGCTTGTATAAGACCCCTTCGGGTTTGAGTACGCCGTGTTGCATCCGGGGTGTACCCCCGGGTCGTGACAAACATGGTATTAGAGCACAAGATTTTGGAATAGTCTTAGGATGTCTCAAAGAACATCTAGTAGAGTCTTGTTCATAATGTGAAGCGCGCCACATTATGAATAGGAGGCTATCGAGTGTTAAGAAAGTCTCACTTCTTCATTTTTCGAGTTGAGCCATAGATATTAGCTCTATAGTGTCTCTCTCTTATTCCTTATCTTATGGTCTTTAGTGTATGACCACTTGATAGGAGTATGCTATAAGGGTTGAGGGAGAGAAAAGGTTGGTTGTGATGCCAACTATGGCTATGTGACTTGATAGATTTGGATGATAGTTGTGGTGTGACTTTTGTATGAATGGATTGCCTTATGGTTATGTGTGATGTTGGTAGAAGGTTATGATGAGTTTGAGGTATGTTGAAAGAGTTGATGAATAGTGGTGTTTAAGTGATGCCTTGAAGTGTTGAGAGAGTAGACTTCTCTAAGAGAGGTAAAAGTGTAATTCACCTTGGTTTAGAATCATCTTGGGTGATGAGTATGAAGGTTTAGTGATGTTTTACTCCGACCTTAGAATTGTAAGAAGTGAAGTTTAAAAGAGTTTGTATAGGCTTAATCCTAAGTGGGGGATGATGTGGTTAGATGGCAAGGTCTTTGAGTGTCCTTGATGTTCATGAGTTAGGTTCGTTTGATGTTCTCACCTTATGAGGTGTAATGAGTTGAGGAGTTTAGACCCGGTGTGGTAGACTTATATGAGACTTTGGGTGTTGGTAGGGTTGGTTGTGAGCAAGAGTTGCTTAATGAGGACCTTCCTAGTTTAAAAGCACCGGTATGTTGATGGTTTCTTGTAAGTTATGAATGTTGTATTGACGTTCCTATGTTATGTTCATGATAAGCCTTAGTTGGGTTTTCTCTTAAGTGGGAGATAGTATGGTTGAGTAGTAAGGTTGTTGAGAGTTCTGATATCCTTACCTCTTTCCTTGTATGCCTTTTCAAGCTTGAGACAAAGAGTTCCCTTTTGGCTTGCTTCATGTTTTGGAGTCATGAGTGATATTGTATTTCCATGGTCTCCTTATAATGTACATGTTTTTAATGAGTTTATGTTTGAATGAGAAAATGAGTTTTCATGATTTATGTTCCTCATGTTAATGTGCATTTTGTATGAGTTACTTACATGTTTCATGAGGTTAAATGTTGAACATGATTAATGTGCTTTTGACAGAAATTGCATAATGTGCATATTGATGTGGTAATTAGCATGATATGAGTTGGAGAAGGAAGTTCCTCCAACAAAATGAGAAATGTTGTTGTTTTGATGCATAATGAGTTTGTAGATGTAGTTCCTACTTGCTTGTGTTGCATTGAGCTTATTGAGGTGGAGTTAATGTTTCCTCCTATGATTATGAGTTCATGTTGATGTGTCATGATTGTTGGGCTGCTAGTCTCGAGTCCTTTTTCCCTTAAAGTGCTTTAAGTATCATTCGAGGACGAATGTTCCTAAGTGGAGGATAATGTAACGACTCAAAAAATGAAGGGTTGAACTAGATCCTTAACGTTTGGGTTAGTGTAACTTTAGGTTGATGTCTAACCTGTTTTACAACCTAAATGGAGCAAGGTATAACCCTAGAGTGCAAGAGAGGGCCTAGGCTAGCAAGATAGGGTGAAATAAGCCATGTTCCTTGAGGGTCTGTTTGGCGATGGGGTTGTTTAATCGCCCAAAGGATTCGGCGAGTCACCCTTGTGCTCTTGTGATCACCTAGTGGACTGCCCATTTGGCCTAGTTGCTTGACCAAAGGGTGAGCTAAGTCGTAGCTCACCAAGCTGGTTGGCGTGTCGCCCATTGGCCCCCCTCCATCGCCTAATGATCTACCCATTTAGTGAGCTCACTGGAAATTTGGGCGAGCCAAGGGTGCACTTGGCGAGTCGCCTAGTGCACTTGGAGAGCCTAAGGGTCCAAAGGGCGAGCTTAGATGGGCAAGGGGAAGATTTTTAAGTTGTAACTTTGTGGGTCCTTAGTTCCTTTCCAAAGTTCAGTCCACCTTATTCTATTCCTTTCCTAGCAACTATAAGACCCTTTTTAGACTTGAATTCTCTCATTTTAGTCACCCCAAATAGAATAAAAAAGAAAGCCACCTCCTCTCAAATATTTCTCTCACTAGAAATCCTACATTAGAGAAAAAGAAAAAGGGAGCCATTGAAGCTAAGGTTTGGTGATTCCAAGGTGGTTCTTCCTCAAATTGCTTGGGGATTCTTAGTAAAGGTATGGTAGTCTTGATTCTTGTCTAACTTTTCATTCAAGAAGCCAATTTCAAGGTGATTTCAAGGTATCAAAACCCTAGGGTTTAACTCAATCTCATGGGTTCTTTCATCAAACATTTTCAAATGGTTTCAAATGACAAATTATGCTTGTATTGGTGTGTAATTGATGATTTATGATGAGAATACTCTATGAACCCATGAATTCTCTCAATTCCTAAATTGTACCTTTATGAAGTGGGTTCGATGATTTAAACGCTTATGAATGAATTATGTCTAAATTTCTTTGGGTTATTGAATGGTATCATCATCTATGCCTTAATTGTGGTAAATTGTTAATGTGTTGATTATTTGAGATTCATGGCATTGAAGGCAAGTTATGACCTAATTACATGTTGAAGTAGAATTTGTGCTAGAGATATTGATCCACTTGAAAGGTGGAGGTGTTTAATTACTATGTATAATGTGAAAGATATGCATGTGATTTCAATGATAGAATGATGATCTTGTATAAAATGTAAATGTGTTGTGATTGAAAGCATATTCTCACTTAACACTCACGAATGTGGATGATGGAAGGTGAAGGTTTCTATAATGTAATGTTGTATATCTTGAATCGGTAGGTTTGTGCATCCTATTCTTGTATGAATGAATGTAAAAGTGAATGTGTATCTTCAATTGGTAGGCTTAGACACCCTCTTCCTGAATGAATGAAAGTATTGTTGAATCTTGAGATGGTAGGCTTAGACACCCACTCTGGACTAATGAATGTGTCTTGACTAGATAAATATGAATCGATAGGCCAATGGCATTCCTTTCATAAATGAATGATGAATTATTCTAGGCTAGACATGAACCAGTAGACGTAGTGTTGGTAGCCCTTCATGATGAGTCTTGGAACTAATGTGATGAACCTTGAATCGGTAGACCTAGTGTTGGTATCCCTTTCATGTGTGAAATGATGACCTTGTATCGGTAGACCCAATGTTTATGGCACCCTTCTTGGAAGGTCAATGAGCTATCCCTAATGTACATTGAATCGGTAGACCTAATGATGGTGGCCCTTTCTTGTGTAATGTACTTTGGATCTGTAGACCCAGTATTGGTAGCCCTCGCAAGTACAATGATGTTAATGTAGATGAACTACTCAATGGGAATGGAGGATAAGCACCCAGTGGATATGGTAAGATGGAAACTCTCCCAATGTTAGGCTAGAGTTCCAATGAACATCTTCCTATCCAATAACAATGTGCCCACATAGGATATATATTAGCCGATAGTATTCTTACCAAAGCTAAGATATTACCTAGTTCTACCTTAAGCAAGCAGAACACCTTTCTTCGGTGTGAGGTCATATGATACCGGATTCCATGATTTAGCTCTCATGGTCTATGTCGTTTAATGCCTATTCCCATCATGTGAGATGTGCATTATGGTTTCTTTATAAGTTCTATGAAGTGTGGGTAGTAGTATGGGATGATATACATGCATTGCACGAGTAGGCTTTGTAGAGGGTCATAGTGAGTTCTCTAAGCCTTAATGGCTAATGTCTGAATATCCTCTTAAGATAAAGTTAATGAGAATGATGATCTAGTGTCTAACGAATGAAGGACTTCTAAATGAAGCTATTGATGAATGTTGACTCTTATATATGCTTAAATGTAAATGATGAATGCTATACTTGGATTACATTATGAGTAACTTTCTTGTCATGACTTATTGTATATGTATGTGCCTTGTCTAGGGTAACTTTAAAGGAGTACTTAGTGTGAGTAGTTGTATGGGATGCTACCTGCATGTTGCACAAGTATGACTTAGAGTTGTCCTAGATGTTGTTCTTAATGTGATGATGTGACTTTTGTAATGTTTATGTCTCTTATATGCTTTATTGTATAAAGGTGCAAATGTTAAATGGTATGTTCACTTTTGGTGACCTTAAGGTGGTACTTTGGTGTGGATGGTGGTATGGGACGCTATCCATACATTGCACAAAGTATAGCTTGAGAGTTACTTGAGGTGAAGGCTTAATGCGAAGGTAAAGATTTATATGTGAGTATGTTCTAATGTGGTTTAAATGACTTGTATGTTGGTTGTGGTTGAATACTATGCCTTTTTTATTAATGTTCATGAAGTTTTACCAAAATGGCATAAAAGCATGACTTCCAAATAAATGTCCATTTTAAGCATGGTTTTTGCATGGCCTCCATACTTAGTGCATCTAATGTGCTAACCCATATTTTTTCTCCATTTTTACCAAAGTGTAGGGGTTTGGAGATATTGGTGTTCTATGCTTGAGGAATTGGTTTCTAAGGTGCTTGAAGATGAAGACTTGGTGAGTCCTCATAGTTTCGAGGACAAATTCCATAGTGTTCCCTTTTATGTCTTTTAGTTATATTAAGGCTTTTGTATGGGCTAAGTCCCAATGTTGTATTCAAAGTATTAGATGGTTTGAGACATAGTGTACAAAGTCTAGAAAGTCTTCCGTTTACTTTTTAATGAAAATGTCTTCGATTGTAAATGAAGTTTTTAATTCTTCTCTATCTTCCTATGTTCTTATGTTCAAGAATGCTATGAGGCTTGTATAAGACCCCTTCAGGGTCGAGTACATCATGTTGCATCCGGGGTGTACCCCCAGGTCGTGAAACTTGGGTTGTGACAAACTTGGTATCAGAGCATAAGGTTTTGGGATGATTTATAGGTTGATGTCTCATAAACAACGTCTAGTAGAGTTTTGTTCATGGGTGTGAAGCGTGCCACACGTATGGATGAGAGGGTATAATATTCTTAAGAAAGTTCACTTCATTCATTACTCTGTAGTCGTGCTTTGGAGTCCTAACTCTATGAAGTCATTTTCCTTATCCTTCTCTTGTGTTTATAGGCTATGAATACAAGAAGGGCTAATGCATGGAGGACGGAGGAGGAGAATGTGAATGAGGGAGTTCCTCCCCAAGATCCTTAGAGTGGGTCCCATAAGTTGGGAATTGTTCAAGAAAGCATTCCTTGATAGGTTCTTTCCATGATAAAAGAGGGAAGAAAAGGTGGAGGAATTTATCAACCTTCGTCAAGGAGGTATGAGTGTTCAAGAATATTCTTTGAAATTCACTAAGTTATCCAAGTATGCCCCGTCTTTGGTGTCTAATCTGAAGGATGAGATGAGTCGATTTGTGACGGGTGTGTACAACTCGATTGAGGAAGAATGCCATGCGGCAATGCTTCATGATAATATGGATATCTCACGTTTACTGGTGTATGCTCAACAAGTTGAGGAGACAAGGATAAGGAAGAAGAATAGAGAGGTAAAGAGGCCAAGGACCGATGATGGGAATTCTTCTAAGGGTAAGTTTAAGGGTCAAGATAGGCCAAGGTTCAAGAAGAGGTTTTCCAACCAAGGTTCCTCTAATGCTCCAAGGGTCAACTAAGATAGGGTGTCTCACTCTAAGCCTCAAGGAGGAAATATTGGTGGATCTTCTATGGTGAGGCCTATTTGTGCCAAGTGCGGTAAGAAGCATGATGGCAAGAAGTATGGGGGTGTTATATGGTTGTGGTAAGAGTGGACATCAATTGAAATATTGCCCAACACGTACGGACAAAGGGAGAGATGATAAGAAAATTCCCCCTAGTGGTTCAAATTTCGATGCTCCTAAGAAGAACCGTTTTTATGCTTTTCAATCCCAAGGTGACCAAGAGAGCTCCCCGGATGTTGTGACAGGTATGTTGCAAGTATTTTCTATTGATGCTTATGCATTGTTAGACCTCGGTGCCACTTTGTCATTTGTTACATCTTTTGTGGCTATGAAATTTGAAATACTCCCCGATGTGTTAGAAGAACCTTTTTCAGTGTCTATCCCGGTTGGTGACTCAGTAGTGGAAGAGAGAGTCTATAGGAGTTGTCATATTTCTTTGTCTCATAAAGTCACTTTGGTTGATTTGGTAAAATTAGACATGCTTGATTTTGATGTAATTTTGGGCATGGATTGGTTGCATGCATGTTATGCTTCAATAGATTGTAGGACCCGGGTGGTCAAATTTCAATTTCCAAATGGGCCTTTTTTTAGAGTGGAAAGGGGGGGATTCTATTCCTATAGGCCAATTTTTTTCATGTCTAAAAGCTAGGAAAATGATCTCCAAGGGGTGCCTTTATTATATTGTTAGGATTATGGATGTTGAGTCCAAGGTCCCTTCTTTAGAGTCAACCCCTGATGAGTCCACAAATTGGACTCATTTAGGGCTTTATTTTGATAGAAATAGTATCCTCAAATATTTATTTTGTCTCAATATCTAATGAAAACTCTTGGGTTTTAGGTATTTGAAGTTTTAGTGGAAACATGGACACTTAGGTGAAAAAAGGAACAGAAAGGTTAAAAAGAACGAAGAAGCTGAAGCCTGAGCATCGCCAAGCACACTTGGTGATTCCCCGAAGGGACGCACTCCGCCCTTTGTTCCAGTACGCGAAGCCTTGAAGGAGCAGGATCAAAAAGGCGATGAAAGGAGCAGTCAACGTTTCGCCGAATAATTCTGTGAAGCATTACTATGTCACTCAATGACACATAGCACGACGATGCTGAAGGCTAGTGCAAGACGGCGATGAACTACACCAAAGGGGGAATCACCGGGTTAATCAGTGATTCTGACTAACCTCGCCGAAAGATCCGCCAGCACTATTTTCTGAAGTCTATAATTACTAAACTTGTTATTAATTTTTAAGAGTCGAACATTTATTTTAATTTTCACAATAGAATAGTACTCTTTAGATATTTTCTCTCAAGTTTGGAAAGGTTTTTTTGGGAGACTTGAAAAAAGAAGGATTTCATCTTCCCCAAGTTGGAAGTGGGTCTTCTCCATTCTTCTTCCTTTGCTTAAATCAAGGTTTAATTCCTTATACCCATTTGATTTTAGTATCATTTTAGGTGTATTTTATTTTTTCTTCATGTGTGCCTAAAAACCCCATTCTTGGGGTGTGATTTAGCAAATATGTGTTGATATTATTGTTGGGTCTTGCTTTCTGATAGGTTAGATGTATTTTAATGGTGATTTCACCTAGTGTTTGTGCTTTAATTTAATGGGTTTGTAGTTGCAAATACAAAACCACCCATGTGTTTTCGGCTTGCCCGAAAGGGAGGTCGCGAAACCAAGACTGCTAGACTGATGGCCTAAGGAGTGGGTCGACATGAGGTTCAGCCCGAGAGGGTGAGCCTTAGTCCCATATCCTAGCACTTAGCTCAAGAAAGTGAGTGGGGTAAGGCGTAGGCTGGCCTTCATGCGGCAAATGGGTGTCCGAAAGGAACGCATTTGAAACGGGGTAAGTTACCCGAGAGGGAACTTATTTCCATTTAAAGCTTAGCCTAGTCACTATTATCTTGCAAATTTCCTATCGAAAGCATGCACCCAACGATTTATCTCAACTTGTATTGCGGTCACACCCCAAGAACTTGTCCCCATACTTGATTTTCTTTTTATTTTTGTTGTTTTTACTACTTGTGACAAAAACCCCATTTGATTTTTGACACCTTGTGTCATCCCTATTAATTTACAATGTTTTTAATTGTTAATGTCTTTAGCTACGACTAGTTAGAATTTAATTTAATTTTTCTATTAATTCTCAAAACCACTCCCTTGGGACACGATCCCAACCCTTGGTTGGGTTTCTATATTATCGACGATCATAGACACTCGTACCATAGGTTAGTGTCGTTGGTCACGATAAGCATCAAAATGACACGCTGTCGGGGAGTGGTGTTGTTTGAGAATTTTTAGATTAATAGAATTTCTATTCTTATTAGTGGTAGTTTACTTATTTAATTTTTAGTTTTGTTCTATTGATTGTGTAAACATTTCAGAAAGCATGAGTGCAAACAGGGAGAATAGCTGCCAAGCAGGCAACTCAGTGGGTGTTGTTTTTCATCGAAACGACATCGATGATGCTAATAGTGTGTATAACCCTACCGACGTGGGAGTGATGGGTGAAATGTGCATGTCACAAGCTGACGGAAATGTAATGTTTGAAGTTACCAGTGCAACACTCCAACTCATACATTCAAGAGGGTTATTTGGAGGGTTAGAGCATGAAGATTCGCACGAACATATACGAAGCTTTGTGGAAGTGTGCACCCCTTTATCTTTCAAGAATCCATACGATTTCGCTTATTTCCATTATCATTGAGTGGGGGAGCTACTAAATGGTTGGTTGAGCATCCCAACAACTCCATTAAATCATGGGAGGAGTTGGTTATGGCATTTCTCAAAAGATTCTTTCCTCCATCAAGAATGATGAAGTTGAGAGATGATATTCAGAATTTCAAGCAAAAGGAGGGTGAACCAATTCACTAGTCGTGGACAAGGTTCAAGAGATTTTTGCGTAAGTGCCCAACGCATGGACTGCCAGGTGAATTGCTGCTCCAATACTTTTACCGTAGTCTGGACTCGGTTAATAAAGGGATAGCTCATCAATTAGTGCAAAGAGGAATAATGCTAAAATCATTTAAAGTAGTCTCATTTCTCCTAGATGGTATGACTAAAGTAAACCACGCATGTTATACCAAAGATGATCAAGTTTCCCCACTATACTTTCGGTTAACGCAAGAACGGATCGAAAAAGAAAGGGAGAGGGACGAAAACATCAAAAAGATGTTATCTCAAATGGAAATCCTACAAGAACACATGAAAGGGACACGTGGAGTATTTCAAGTTGAGGAGGGTTCTTCTTTCGACTACTTAAGACCGGGGGAGAATCAAGGTTGGAATTCCAGAATATGCGAGGAGGGTTTCCACCCACGCTATCAGCCGCGGGGTGGGAATCAAGGTTGGAACTATTATAGTGGTAAATAACCAAGGAGATGTTGGCAAGATGGGGCTGTGCAGGATGATTAGGAGGAGGACCATACTCACTTGAGTGAAATCCCAAAATCTAAAGGGAATGCAAGTACTCCTCGGGTAAATGATTTGTTATCGCGCATACTCGATAAAGTCGAGGGCTCGGATGATTTGCTAGAAGGGATGAAAGATGGCTTTTCATCATTGAATAGTACAGTGAATTCTCATGTTGATGCCATCAAAATGCTGGAAGGTAAATTGAGTCTATTATCAACTCAATTAACATCCAAAACACCGATGGACTATATTGAAATAAAACTGGTGGTAGTTACCCGTAGCGGTAAACTGGCAATAGGAAATGTGATGGAAGATGAGGATCCTCAAAAACATGAAGAAGGACAAGGTTTGGAGGAACAAGATCTACCTCTTCGACAAAAACTCACTAAAGAACCACAGGCGGAAGCAGAGCAACAAGTTCAAGTTCCAAAAGTCATACACCCTTTACCCAAGATACCTCCACCATTTACCCAATGTTTGAAAAAAAAAATGAAGATGAGAAGTTCAAAAAATAATTATCAGTATTCAAGAGCTTATCAATTAACCTTCCTCTAGTAGAAGCATTGTTGGAAATGTCGGGATACGCTAAATTCATGAAAGAACTGGTTACAAAGAAAAGGAGTTTTGATTCTGAAACGATTGAGGTGCCTTATAGTTGCAGTGCAATTATGACAAATGATTCAATCACTAAGAGAGAAGATCTTGGGGCATTTACAATCCCGTGCACAATTGGTAAGCTCCAATTCGCTAAAGCCTTGTGCGACCTAGGAGCAAGCATCAACCTGATGCCCTATGCAATATACAAGCAACTTGGTTTGGGTAAACCAAAGGCAACCACAATGAGACTCCTTATGGCTGATCGATCAATCAAGCACCCAGTGGGGATACTCTATGACATATTGGTAAAAGTGGATCGACTCATCTTTCTGGCTGATTTTGTGATTCTAGATTGTGAGTCAATGCTAAAACTCCCATTATTTTGGGAAGGCCATTCTTAGCTACCGAGAGAGCATTGGTGGATGTTGAAAGCGGGAAATTGAAGTTTTGTGTGAACGATGATGAGGTGACCTTCAATATCAGTAAATACATGAAGCAACCAATTAATATCCATGTGGTGTCTACTGAGGATGTGATAGATGAGGCAGTAACAAGTGTGTCATTTAATGCACAAGAACGAACCCCTTAAATCTGTACTTACCAATTATGATGAATCCGAAGTTCAAGCTTACGAGGAAGTGGTAGCTGCTTTATCAAGATTAGGAGCATATTCAAGGAATCTAATCAAGTTGGATATTGCCCTGAAAAATAGAGAAAGTCCTCATGCAAGGCAATTAACAGAAGAACCACCAAATCTAGAGTTAAAAGCCCTACCCTCTCATCTCATATATGCCTTCTTAGGAGTCAATAATACTTTACCGGTAATTATCGCCGCCAATCTGCTTGAAAGGCAGGTGAAATTGCTCATGGAAGTATTGCGGAAGCATATAAAAGTTATTGGATTGACAATAGCCGATATAGTAGGAATTCCTTCTGGCATCTGTACTCACAAGATTAGGCTCGACAGTGAATGTAAACCTAGTGTGGAACATCAACGGAGATTGAACCCTCCAATGCAAGGGGTGGTAAAAAAAGAGGTCATCAAGTAACTAGATGCGGGAGTGATCTACCCTATTGCAGATAGTAAGTGGGTAAGTCCGGTGCAATGTGTACCGAAAAAGGGAGGTATAACCGTAGTCACAAACACAAAAGGAGAACTTGTGCCAACAAGACCAGTAACTGGGTGGAGAGTATGCATGGACTACCGAAAGCTCAACTCATGGACCGAGAAAGACCATTTTTCAATGCCTTTTATAAATCGGATGCTTGATCGGTTAACAGAAAGAGGGTGGCATTGTTTTTTGGATGGGTACTCTGGTTACAATCAAATTTCTATTGCGCCAGAAGAGCAAGATAAAACCACTTTTACTTGCCCTTATGGAACATTTGCATTCAAAAAGATGTCATTTGGGCTATGTAATGCCCCAGCAACATTTCAGCGCTACATGTTGTCTATTTTTGCAGATATGATTGAAGACTCTATAGAGGTGTTCATAGACGACTTCTCAGTCGTAGGGGATACTTTCGAAGAATGCTTGACGCACTTAGGGAAGGTACTCCAAAGATGTGTCGAAACGAATCTGGTTCTAAATTGGGAGAAATGTCACTTTATAGTGAAAAAAGGTATTGTTCTTGGGCACAAGGTATCACAAAAGGGGTTGGAAGTTGACAAAGCAAAAATTGAGGTCATTGAGAAATTACCCCCGCCGATTTGAGTAAAGGGTGTTCGCAACTTCTTGGGGCATGTAGGATTTTACAGAAGGTTCATTAAAGACTTCTCACAGATTGCACTCCCATTATGCAAACTCTTAAAGAAGGAAGTGAAATTCCACTTTAATGATGCTTGTGTGGCTGCATTTCAGTGTTTAAAAGAGAAACTAATATCCAACCCGATTATCATCAGCCCTAATTGGTCTGAATCTATTGAGTTAATGTGTGATGTCAGCGGTATGGCACTGGGGTTGTGTTGGGACAAAAGCGCAACAAACTGTTTTACCCAATCTACTACGCAAGCAAGACTCTAAATAGTGCCCAGCAAAATTATACGGTCACCGAACAAGAGTTGCTTGCAGTAGTCTATGAATTTGAAAAGTTCAGGGCATACTTGCTAGGCACCAAGTAATCGTACACAATGATCATACTGCACTCCGTTACTTGATGTCAAAGAAAGATGCAAAACCACGATTGATTAGGTGGGTATTACTATTACAGGAATTTGATTTCGAGGTAAAAGATCGAAAAGGATGCGAAAATCATGTTGTTGATCATTTATCAAGGTTGGAAGCAAGGGCGAATGTTGAGCATGAGGTTGACATAGACGACTCTTTCCACGATGAACGGGTGTTTACAATATCCCTCAAACATATGCCATGGTAAGCAGATTTTGCAAATTACATTGTGTGTGGGTTGATACTGGATGAGTTGACCTTTTACCAACAAAAAAGATTCCTATTCGATGTTAAAAATTACTTTCGGGACGAACCATACTTGTTCCGAGAATGTGCTGACCATGTCATCAGAAGGTGTGTTCCGAAAGAAGAAACGGTAGAAATTCTCCATGCTTATCATACATCTCCAGTGGGAGGTCACCATATTCTCACCACCGCTAAAGTTTTCCAGAGTGGATACTACTGGTCGTCACTTTACAAGGATGCACATGAGTTTGCAAAGAAATGCTCTAAATGTCAGCAACAAGGCGGAGTGTCTAGAAGACACGAATTACTTCTCACTCCTATTTTAGAGGTCAAGTTATTCGATGTATGGGAGATCGATTTCATGGGCCCATTTGTGAGCTCGTTTGGAAATAAATATATCTTAGTGGCTGTAGATTATGTTTCCAAATGGGTGGAAGCCATCGCACTACCAAACAACAAAGGGAAAAGCGTTGTCCAATTTTTGAAATGCCACATCTTCGCAAGATTTGGCACTACAAGAGCAATCATTAGCGATGGGGCATCCCACTTTTGCAACAAGTGGTTCTCAAAGGCACTGAGTAAATATGGGGAACACAAAGTGGCAACCCCATATCATCCCCAAACAGGTGGCCAAGTCAAAGTGTCAAATTGGGAAATCAAAAGCATCTTGGCAAAGACAGTAAATGTCAATAGAACTGACTGGTCTAGGAAACTCAATGATGCACTATGGGCATATCGAACTGCTTACAAAACACCTATCGGGATGTCTCCATATCAGTTGGTTTATGGTAAGGCTGGTCATTTACCCGGCGAGTTAGAACACAAAGCATTGTGGGCATTGCAAGTTTTAAATGTGGACTGGTCAAAAACTTCAAGGGAGAGAGTAGAGCAGTTGAACGGACTGGATGAATTTCGACTCAGATTATATAGAAGTTCAGCCGTCTACAAACAAAAGATGAAGAAATGGCATGATGCTTGGATACTCAAACGGGTCTTCAGGTAGGAGATTGGGTTTTGCTATACAACTCGCGACTTAGACTTTTCCCCGGAAAGCTCAAATCCAAATGGTCTGGACCGTTTAGAGTAACGCGAGTGTTCATCAATGGTGCCATAGAAGTTGAAGATCAGAAAGGACCTCCATTTGCAGTGAACGGTCAACGTCTGAAATTATATCTGGGCGATTGTCAAGAGATTTCATTGGCTGAAGTGGTATATTTGGAAAACGCCTAAAGGTGCTGCTGCGTCGTTCTGCAACGTTAACAAAGGTGTTGTTTGGGAGGCAACCCAAAATCCCTTTAATTGCTTTATTTTTATTATTATCAGCACTATCTCCTGGTAATAGAATGGTATGTTGTTTGTGCAGGTGAAAGTATGCGAAGTATTTGAAAAAGTGAAGCATGGCAAACAATAGATCCTATCGGCGAGTCGCCGAAGGGGTCGGTGAATTCTACCTTATTCGCCAATTGACTCAAGACATTGTCAACAATGAAATCTGTAAAACTCGGCGAGATTTAGAGATTATTTGCGAATCGCCGACCATCTCGGTGATCACAATGAAAACCGTCATTTGGACCTTCACAATGACTGAAGATTCTGTAAAACTCAGCGAGTCGAGTGCTCACTCAGCGAATCGCCAAGAGGTTCGGCGATCAGAATTAATGTCACCGAATGGGCAAAAAAAAATGGACCGTCCTTGCTAACCAAAGAATTGCACTGCTTCCTAGCATTTCAATAACCATTTGAGCAGCGCAAAAGCCTCAATTTGCTTGCTTGCATTGTGATATTTTGTTCTTCAATGCATCAAGTGGAGTTAATGTGCGAGGGGTACATACCTTTGGAGCACCTCATGATTTAGAAGAGATGATTAAGGCTAACCTCATTGCAGCAGCTGAAGCAGAGAACCAGAGTCAGGCGGGGAATACACTGGGCACTAATGCCCAGACTCATGGAGCGACGGTTTAGTCAGGAAGCCCTCTTTACCTCCCTCTCTGTATTTATTTATTTTGCCTTTCAGATTCTGTGTTTATTTGCATTTGAGGACAATTGCTTTTATTTTTGGTGGGGTGAGGCCCACACTTTTTGGGTTGATAGTTGTGTTTTGTGCATACTCTTAGGGTGTTCTGTTTTAAATTGCGTTAATACTGCTTTCTGTGAATTGTTGAGCTTGTGGCTCCATTTCCGTTTATTTTAAATTGCAAAATGATTTTGACCCTTCCGAAAATTTTTGAATTTTTCACACATTTCTGCCACCTCTCATGTGTTGAATGTGGCTGTTTTTATGCAAAAATTTGAGTCTCAGTTTCGATCAATACCGATGGCTTCAATAGTGCTTACAATTGAATAAACATGAATGTACAGCTACGATGAGGCCAAATGAGTTATATAGACAATATGTGAACTCTTTGCATCTCGTTGTGATTAGCCATTTATCGAATTGATTCTCTTGTAATGACCGTTGCACACTAGTGAAAGTGTGTAGTCTTGTTTGACTTAAGTGTCGATGCCGTGTGTGATGAGCTTGCTTTGAACCTTGCATGAATAAACCTAGAATTTGCCCTGTTAGTCTGATTGATTTAGAAAGGTGTGCTCTTGAAATGATCTTACGCAACTTTAAATAGGTGAGCCAAATTTGACATATACCTCTTTTGTGGCCTACCCGTGAGCGTGTGAAACTCTTTTGAACACCCGTTAAGCCTTACCTCTCTTTGGAAGAACCTTGATGAACCCTAGACCTTACTTGACCCACTACCTATACTCTTGATTTGTGGTTTAGCGAATAGTCAACTTAGGCCAAAACCCCTAAAGTTGGGGGGTGTGGTAAAAAGGAAAAGGAGAAGTCAAGAAGTGCAAGAAAAGTCCCCCTTAACCCCTGGTGTTGCAGAACAATGGAAACCCATTGGAAAATATATATATATCTATTTGTGGAATAAAGTACCTAAGAAATCGGGTTTCCAAGCAATCCATGGAGGTGAATAAAAATATGACTTAGAAGCACTAGAAAAAAAGTTGATAAAGAAAAAGAAAGGAATGGCTTTAAATCACCACATCTCACGAGGATGAAAAGTAACTGAGCCTAAATGACCATACCTTTGCACTCATCCCCATTACAAGCCTTAGAAAGACCTTTTTGATCTTGAGTGAGCTGAACCGAAGATCAATTGGAAAATAAGGGCAAGCCTATGGGTGAAAACATGCATTGTGTTCCTCTTTTTGAGTGTGAGCGTTGCATCTGATTCCTGATCTGGAATTGATAAACCTCTGTGTTTGAATATGGAATCATTCTTTATGTGAGGGCATTTAGATACTTTTTGTTGAGCTTGAACTTGCACAAGTAGCAACTATTGCGAGCATGAGAATCTTTGGTAATGGTGTGTCACAACTAGAATCTTTGAGTACACAGTTGATCTTTGCATGAGTAATTCGAGTCTTGTTGTGTGCATTCATGATTGAGTCTTGTGTAGCACCATTTGAGACATCCTTTTTGAACGGCTGAACTTAAGCTTGCTTGAGGATAAGCAAAAGTTTAAGTTGGGGGTGTTGATGAGTCCACAAATTGGACTCATTTAGGGCTTTATTTTGATAGAAATAGTGTCCTCACATGTTTATTTTGTCTCAATAGCTGATGAAACCTCTTGAGTTTCAGGTATTTGAAGTTTTAGTGGAAGCATGGACACTTAGGTGCAAAAAGGAACAAAAAGGCTGAAAAGAATGAAGAAGTTGAAGCCTAAGCATCGCCAAGCACACTTGGCGATTCACCGAAGGGACGCACTCCGCCCTATGTTCCAGTATGTGAAGCCCTGAAGGAGCAAGATCAAAAAGGCGATGAAAGGAGCAGTCAGCGTTTTGCCGAATAATTCCGCGAAGCAGTACTGTGTCGCCCAATGACACAGAGCACGACGATGATGAAGGCTAGTGTAAGACGGCGACGAACTACACCAAATGGCGAATCGCCGAATTAATCGGTGATTCCGACTAACCTCGCTTAAAGATCCGCCGACTATTCTGAAGTCTATAAATACTAAACTTGTTAATTATTTTTAAGATTCGAACAGTTATTTTAATTTTCACAATATAATAGTACTTTTTAGATATTTTCTCTCAAGTTTGGAGAGTGTTGTTTGGGAGACTTGAAGAAAGAAGGATTTTATCTTCCCCAAGTTGGAAGTGGGTCTTCTGCATTCTTCTTCATTTGGTTAAATCAAGGTTTAGTTCCTTATACCCATTTGATTTTAGTATCATTTTAGGTGTTATTTGTTATTTCTTGATGTGTGGCTAAATACCCCATTCTTGGGGTGTGATTTAGCAAATATGTGTTGATATTATTGTTCGGTCTTGCTTGCTAATAGG
>NW_006239609.1:100762-102768 GCF_000226075.1 Solanum tuberosum | reverse complement strand
GTCACGTCTAGGCCCTAGGCTTGGGTCGTGACAGAGGGTAAGCCCTAGTCCCATATCCTAACATTCAGCTCGAGAGAGTGAGTGGGGTAAGGCGTAGGCTGGCCTTCATGCGGCAAATAGGTGTTCGAGAGGAACGCATTCGAAACGGGGAAAGTTGCTCGAGAGGGAACTTATTTCCATTTAAAGCTTAGCCTAGTCACTATTATCTTGCAAATTTCCTATCGAAAGCATGCACCTAACGATTTATCTCAACTTGTATTGAGGTCACACCCCAAAAACTTGTCCCCACACTTGATTTTCTTGTTAGTTTTATTGTTTTTACTACTTGTGACAAAAACCCCATTTGATATTTGATACCATTGTGTCACCCCTTTTAATTTACAATGTTTTTAATCGTTAATGTCTTTAGCTATGACTAGTTAGGACTTAATTTTATTTTTCTATTAATTTTAAAAACCACTCCCTTGGGTCACAACCCCAACCCTTGGTTGGGTTACTATATTATCGACGATCGTAGACACTCGTACCGTAGGTTAGTGTCGTTGGTCACGATAAGCATCAGTCCCTGTAGTGAGTGAGTTTCAGGAAGTCTTTCCCGATGACTTCCCCGACATTCCTCCTGAACGGGAAATAGAATTTGGCATTTTAGCTCTTGCCAAATACTCAACTTATATCCATTCCTCCCTATAGAATTGCTCCGACCGAATTGAAAGAGTTGAAGGAGCAACTCAAGGACTTGTTAGACAAGGGTTATATTCAACCAAGCATCTCTGCATGGGGTGTTTCGGTATTGTTCGTAAAGAAGAAAGATGGGTCCCTTAGGATGGGTATTGACTACCGACAATTGAACAAGGTCACTACATAGAATAAATATCCTCTTTCTAGGATTGACGACTTGTTTGATCAACTCCAAGGGTCTAACTATTTCTCTAAAATAGATCTTCATTTGGGTTACCATCAACTAAGGGTAAGAGGGGTTGACATTCCCAAGACGGCCTTTAGGTTCCGGTACGGTCACTATAAATTTGTGGTGATGCCATTTGGGTTGACCAATGCCCCGGCGGCATTCATGGACCTAATGAATATTTTTATGCACTATCTTGATATGTTTGTGATAGTGTTTATTGACGATATTTTGATCTATTCAAGAAGTGAAAATGAGCACATGAACCATTTAAGGATTTTATTTCAAGTCCTTAAAGACCACCAATTGTATGCAAAGTTTAGTAAGTGTGAGTTTTGGCTAAGGTTTGTAGCCTTCCTTGGTCATATTGTGTCGAGCAAGGGTATTGAGGTAGATCCTAAGAAGACTGATGCGGTCAAAGGTTGGCCTAGACCTCTAACTCCTACCGATATTAGAAGCTTTTTGGGTTTGGCCGGTTACTATAGGAGGTTTGTTGAGGGTTTTTCCTCCATTGCTTCTCCGTGACGGTTTTGACTCAAAAGAAAGCTAAGTTTGAGTGGTCGGAGGCTTGTGAGAAGAGCTTCCAAGAGTTGAAAGATAGACTTACTTCCGCTCTGGTGTTGACCTTATCGGAGGGTACCGATGGGTTTGTGGTGTATTGTGACGCTTCTTGAGTGGGTTTGGGATGTGTCCTTATGCAACATGGTAAAGTTATTGCATATGCTTCAAGGGCAACTCAAGATCCATGAAAAGAACTATCCGACCCATGATTTTGAACTAGCGGCGATGGTGTTTGCTTTGAAAATATGGTGACATTACCTATATGGGGTTCATATGGATGTTTTCACCGATCACAAGAATCTTCCATATGTGTTTAACAAAAAGACTTGAATCTCCGACAAAGAAGGTGGTTAGAGCTTTTAAAGGATTATGACATGAGTGTCCTTTACCACTCCGGGAAAGCCAATGTAATTGTGGATGCCCTAACTCGATTGTCCAAGAGTAGTGTGGCTCATATAGAGGATGAGAAGAAGGAGCTAGTGCGTGATGTACATAGGTTGGCCCGGTTAGGTGTCCAACTAGTGGATTCCACCAAGGGTGG
>NW_006239609.1:99175-100604 GCF_000226075.1 Solanum tuberosum | reverse complement strand
TTCTCCCAAGGGGGAGATGGGGTGCTTAAGTACCAAGGTAGATTATGTGTTCCGGTTGTTGATGGCTTAAGAGAGCAAATTTTAGAAGAGGCTCATGGTTTGCAGTATTCTATTATTCTGGGAGCCACCAAGATGTACCGTGACCTACGGGAAGTCTATTGGTGGAATGGTTTGAAGAAGGATATAGCGGATTTTGTAGCCAAGTGTCTGAATTGTCAACAAGTTAAGGCCGAACACTTGAGATCTGGAGGCTTGTCCCAAGATATAAATATTCCCACGTGGAAGTGGGAGGATGTGAATATGGATTTTATTGTGGGGTTGCCTCGTGCTCGAAGGCAACATGATTCTATTTGGGTCATTGTTCATAGAATAACAAAATCCGCCCACTTTATTCCCGTCAAGGTTTCATTTTCGGTGGAAGACTATGTCAAATTGTACATCAAAGAGATAGTGAAGTTGCATGGGGTACCTCTATCTAATATATTGGATCGGGGTACTCAAATTACTTCACATTTTTGGAAGGCATTCCAAAAAGGGCTTGCTAGTAAGGTCAAGCTTAGCACGGCCTTTCACCATCAAATGGATGGTCAAGCGGAACGCACCATTCAAACCTGATATACCATGAGTTTACGATATTTCTAATACATTTCACTTACAAGTTGTGTGTGTCTAGGGCTTTTTTGTATTGGTTTTTTATGTGTTTTTATCATATTTTGCAGGAAATATGTTCAGGCGCGGAAGTAAAGAGACAACGGAAAGAAATGCAGAAAAGGGCATCTACAGACCGTAGGTCCACTGACGCTCCGTAGGTGATGGCCGTAGATTAGCAGGCAATGCAAATCAGGAAAATCTGACCAAGTGTGAAACCACGGTGGCCACTGAGATCTACGGACCGTAGTGTTGATCCGTAGATCGATACTACGGGGGTTCCAGTACCTGATTTTTGAAGATTCTAAGTGTGGAGCCACGGAGGGGGATTGACAGAACGTAGATCGATCTACGGTCCGTACTGCAAGTCCGTCGTTTGTTTCAGAGAAGCTGATTTTTAGAGGCTGAAATATTTTCTAAGTCCTGGTTGACGGAAGGGACTCACGGACCGTAGATTCATTGACGATCTGTGAGTCAGTCTCGTGGAATGAAGACGCGTGCCTGAACAAACTTTCCTTAAATTCTTTCCCTTTTAATTTAGGACTTATTTTCTATAAATAGGTCATGTAAACCTCGTTTTTAGTGGGTGAGATTTTATTACTTTTGTTTTACTTTGTGACTGGGGAATTAATTTTGCTACCGTAGCAATTCTTGATTTCCAAAGGTTAGTTTTGAAGATTTGGTTTGAAATTCGAGTTGAATTTCTGGGTTTATTTTTCTTAACTACGTAAGTTCATAATTCTTTCATCTAAAACAATGAATTGTTTTCATATGATTATGG
>NW_006239609.1:90272-93890 GCF_000226075.1 Solanum tuberosum | reverse complement strand
TGAGTGTGAGTGTTGAATGAATCCTTGTACTCAAATTCATAAGTCATTGTGTGAAAGAAAAGGGATTTCGTTTGAAGTAAGGGCACTAACTACGTTGTCGGAAAGCTGGTACCTTGGTGATAGTGAAACAGTGTATGTTGTGTGTTGGTTGGTCGATCGTTGTCATGGTTTGATCTGCATGAATTAGCTTGTCGAATCTAAGAGAGCAAATTTTGTACCTAAAAAGAGAGTGGGGCTACTTCACATTTTTGGAAGGCATTCCAAAAAGGGCTTGCTAGTAAGGTCAAGCTTAGCACGGCCTTTCACCATCAAATGGATGGTCAAGCGGAACGCACCATTCAAACCTGATATACCATGAGTTTACGATATTTCTAATACATTTCACTTACAAGTTGTGTGTGTCTAGGGCCTTTTTGTATTGGTTTTTTATGTGTTTTTATCATATTTTGCAGGAAATATGTTCAGGCGCGGAAGTAAAGAGACAACGGAAAGAAATGCAGAAAAGGGCATCTACAGACCGTAGGTCCACTGACGCTCCGTAGGTGATGGCCGTAGATTAGCAGGCAATGCAAATCAGGAAAATCTGACCAAGTGTGAAACCACGGTGGCCACTGAGATCTACGGACCGTAGTGTTGATCCGTAGATTGATACTGCGGGGGTTCCAGTACCTAATTTTTGAAGATTCTAAGTGTGGAGCCACGGAGGGGGATTGACAGACCTGATTTTTGAAGATTCTAAGTGTGGAGCCACGGAGGGGGCTTGATGGACCGTAGATCGATCTACTGTCCGTCCTACAAGTCCGTCGTTTGCTTCATAGAAGCTGATTTTTGGAGGCTGAAATATTTTCTAAGTCCTGGCTGGCGGAAGGGACTCACGGACCGTAGATTCGTTGACGGTCCGTGAGTCAGTCTCGTGGAGTGAAGACGTGTGCCTGAACAAACTTTCCTTAATTTGTTTCCCTTTTAATTTAGGACTTGTTTTCTATAAATAGGTCATGTAAACCTCGTTTTTAGTGGGTGAGATTTTATTACTTTTGTTTTACTTTGTGACTGGGGAATTAATTTTGCTACCCTAGCAATTCTTGATTTCCAAAGGTTAGTTTTGAAGATTTGGTTTGAAATTTGAGTTGAATTTCTGGGTTTATTTTTCTCAACTACGTAAGTTCATAATTCTTTCATCTAAAACAATGAATTGTGTTCATATGATTATGGGTAACTAAACTCCACAACTAGGGTTGTGGAATCCATGAGCGATTAACAAAGTATGAATAGTAAATAAGCAATTCTTGAATAATGTTTTGAATGCATTGATAATTCTTTTGCTCAAAAGTTTTTTTAACGAGTGCACGTGTTAGAACTTGCCTTGTTGCTACTTGCCGGACCAAGGAGATAATCAACAAGAAAAGAATTATCAACATAGATTTAGTGTGATACTATCTAATAGGCTAGTGTCGATTGGTGCGAAGTAATAACTAAGCCAAACATCGATTATGATGTCTAATATGAGGTAAAGGTAAAGGTTAGTAAATTATACACACGTAGCCGAACCAAGGTGCGGGGTGAAATTCTCTAGATGGCGGACCAAGGATTTAGAGATACCTAACTTATCAATTTGCATGTAATACACTAGGAAAAGATTGCTGTTACTAGGATTACTGAGTTATGAGCTTGTGGTGAACACGTATACCCTAGTTAATTTTCTCATCTTGATAACAACAAAAATTGACTTTTGTTTACTGATTACTTACTAAATTCTTACAATTTGTTTAACAAATCCCCCCTTTTTATTACCTGTTTCTCGAAGTACTTTGACTAAACGAATGTAAGTGTAAGTTAAAGTTAAGTCTAAACCAGTTTCCTCGTGGGATTGACTCCAACCTACAAGTTGGGTTCTTTACTTGATAACGATCGCTTATGCTTCTTTAGGGAGGTGTAATTTGAGCGTATCAAAACCTTACTGGATATGTTGAGGGCGTGTGTCATAGATTTTCAAGGTAATTGGGATGACCATCTACCGTTGATTGAGTTTCCCTACAACAATAGTTACCACTCAAGTATCGCCGTGGCTCCGTTTGAAGCACTATATGGTAGGTGGTGTAGATCTCCGGTTGGTTGGTTTGAAGTGGGTGAAATTGCTCTGATTAGTCCCGAACTAGTTTATGAGGCCATTGGGAAGGTCCGACTCATAAGAGAGAGGTTGAGGATGGCCCAAAGTCAGCAAAAGTCTTATGCTGACAATAGAAGAAGGGATCTAGAATTTGAAGTTGGTGATTGGGTCTATTTGAAAATCTCACCCATGAAGGGTGTGATGAGGTTTGGCAAAAAGGGGAAACTTAGTCCCCGGTTTGTGGGTCCCTATCAAGTTTTGAAGTGTATTGGGAAAGTTTCCTATGAATTAGACTTGCCAAATGAATCGTGTTTCGATGCCCAAGAAGTGTACTGGTGATGCGATAACTATCATTCCTTTAGAGGGTTTGGGAATCGATGAGAGCCTTTCCTATAAAGAGATTCCATTAGAGATCCTAGACCGGCAAGTTAAGAGGTTGAGAAACAAAGAAGTAGCTTTCGTTAAGGTCTTATGGAGGAATCGCTTAGTTGAGGGTGCTACATGGGAGGCTGAGGCTGATATGAAGTCCCGCTATCCTCATCTTTTTCCTTCTACTCCTATTCAAACTTGAGGTAAGTAGTTTTCTTTAGTTTGGTGTTTTAGAAGTCATATGTGCTATGAGTGTTCTTTATGATTTCCTTATGATATGCATGTTCTTGTGAGAATTCATATTTAGCATAAATTAAGTTTTCATGATTTATATGTTCCTCATGTTGATTTGCATTTTGGTATGAAGATTGCATATTTGACATCATGAGATGATTTGTTGAACATGCTTAGTTATGTTTATGATGAACATGTTTAGTTATGCTTTTGATGAAATGGCATATTGGCTCCATATTGTGGTGTTGAGCTTGCTTTGAGTTGGAGAAGGTAGTTCCTCCCATGTTTATATGAAATGATGAGTTTTGTGCATATTGGGTTGGTAGATGTAGTTTCTACTTCCTTGTGTTGCATTGACCATGTCTTAAGATGGAGTTGAAGTTTCCTTTTAAATAAATGCTTGAAATGAGTACTGCATCTATAATTTTTGCACATTTTTGATGTTTCATGCATGATGGTGAAACGACCCCAAAATGCCCGAAAATGTGCTTCGGAAACACCTATAATTGTAATTTTCATATATCTCAAAATTCGTGCATGATTTCGGAAATTCGACTTCATATTCTTATTCGTGGGGTCAAATTGAGTAGGAAATGGGTCTAACCCGAATTTTAGAACAATCGTATCAAAATTCGAAAATCGCAAAAAATGCGATTTTCATGGTCAACTTTAAAGGGGCATATCTCTTAGCAAACAAGGAA
Organism: Solanum tuberosum; assembly: GCF_000226075.1. Classification (NCBI taxonomy): domain Eukaryota; kingdom Viridiplantae; phylum Streptophyta; class Magnoliopsida; order Solanales; family Solanaceae; genus Solanum; species Solanum tuberosum. Next base: position 90,479 of record NW_006239609.1, on the reverse strand, counting down.
CTGGAAGGGCCGCAACCTATTAAATTAAACCTCTATGAGTTAGCTTTCCAATGCACTTGCTTTCACCTCATTCCGAGTTAGGATGAGGGAGTTATGACCATTTTCGTAAAACCTGTCGGAGCAGATTTGCAAATTCCAGTGAGCAAAGTTACTGTAGCGGCTGGAGACGTTTTTCTTTTATAAAAGAGGATATGTCCCATACTTAGT
>NW_006239609.1:81250-89171 GCF_000226075.1 Solanum tuberosum | reverse complement strand
TTATGTTTTGACTATGAGGGTGAGCCCGGTAGTTTGTCTTGGCCCCCGCTAAGTACTCATGTTTAGAGGTGGTGTTGGACAAGTTGTGTATTATGCTTGAGCTTGACTCATCTATGGTATTTATGTATCATTTCTTCTTTTTTTATCTCTTGCTCCCTTAGTCCCGATTTCCCCCCTTTGATTATGCTTATTGCTCATGGTCATTTAATTGCTTCTGCGACCAAGGATGTGTAATGATACGCTATGAGGCTTGTTCGGGTTCCTTCGGGTTCCCCATTCGCCGGTCACGTCTAGGCCATAGGCTTGGGTCGTGACAGATGGGCTGCTAATCTTGAGTTTCTAACTTAGTTTGGTGTCAAGATCATAATTCCAGGACAAATGTTCCCAAGGGGGAGATAATGTAACACCCCAAAAATCTAATGAACTAAGATAGAGCCTAACACGTAGTCTAGTAGCCTAAATGAGGTTAAACGTAAAGATAAGAGTCGTAAAATAACCTCCCCTACTTAGTTCTAATGTTTTAGTCCCTAAACGTCAAGGCATAGCCCCCCCAAGGACCCCCTAAGGGTCCTTGAGGAGAACCAAGGGACTGCCCAAAAAGCTGTCAAAAGCAGCTTGACTCACGAAATGGGCACCCACGCCCCGTGGGTGGACTCACGCCCGTGGGTGGGGGTCGGGAGTCGAGGCTAGACCTCTCCCAAATATCCAAAGTTTCAGTACCATTCCAAGCACGTGCAGTACGGTCCGTGGACCCACTCACGCCCTGTGGATGGGATCGCGTGAGTGAGGTCTGGACCATGGCCAAAATGACAAGTCTCATACCCAACCCACAAGTGACCAGTATGGTCCGTGGGTCCATCCACAGTCCGTGGGTCCATCCACGGCCCGTGGGTGGGGGTCATGGATGGGGTCTGTGAGACTGTCTTAAATTCGGCCAAGGGTGAATTAATTTAGGTAAGTTTTATTTTAATTATTAAAGGGTGGGGACGGTTTATATTATTTATTTAGACATATATAAGTAGTTATTAACTATTAACCAACTCTTTTAACACCTCATAACTTACAAGACTCAAAACATAACTAACTCTCCTCTCCAAAAATTCTCTCTCTAAGACTCCATTCAAGAAGAACAAGAACATGAAGAATAGGGCTCAAGAATCCATCTTCTCAACTCCAATTTGTGGGGAAAGCTTTAATCAAGGTATGGGAGTCTTGATTCACGGAGAGTTTTCCTCCATGAAGCCCTTCAACTCTTAATTTCGAATTGGTACACTCTTCAAAAAACTAAGGTTTTCAATCTAGCCATGGGTTCTTCCTAAAAACGATTTCAATGGGTCAATTGTCTTATATTATGGTTGATTTGTTGTTTAATGGTGGATTTTATAGTAAAATCCCCCATGACCCCAATTTCATGAATTGTGATGGGTGTATTGATGCGAGGTGAATAATATGAATTGTTTCTATGGTATTGTAGTTATTGAATTTTGTTTTATTCATGCCTAATGTAATATTTCTAGGTGTTATTGTGAGACATGATTCATGACCCTTGAGGGGTAAGATTATGAAGGTTTGTGCATGTTGATGAAAGTTGTGTATGAACTTATGATTCACTTAGAAAGTGAAGATCCTATGATTATTGTTTAAATTGTTGTATTGTTGAAAGATCATTCTCCCCTTACCCTTACACTTGACTATGTATGAATTGTCTAGGATGATGATAATGTTGTTGTGTTGATTGAAAGGCTATTCTCATGAAACACTATGAACATAATGTGAAAGGTTTACTCACATGTTAATGTTGATTCTAAGGTTGAAAGTCCATTCTCACTTAGATAAATTTGTGAGCTATTTTATGATTGTTTTGAATGGAGGGCCAGATATTCCTTCACACATGTAAATTCAATTCAAAATTAATTATGTATAATTTGGGGAATAATGCTTAGCACCGAGTGGATATGGTAAATGAGGTAGAGGCCCTCCCATCAATACAATAGGTCGGGTCATCTAGATTATTCTCATGAGATGGAAGTTCCCCCACCAATACAATTGGTCGGGTTTCTAGAAACAATCTCCATATACCATAACTATGTGCCCACATAGGTCTTTAGCTAGTGGATCCACCTAAAATCTAATACATGTAGTTCTACCTTAGGCAAGTAGGACACCTTTTTTCAGTGTGGGGTTACACGACACCGGATTCCATGTAGCTAACATGGTCTATGTCGGTTATGGCTATTTTCCCTATATGACAAGATAATGAATATGACACGAACCATACTTATGACTTCTTGATGATTTTTACTTAGTAGGACTGGGGGTATGGGACTTCATTTTTACATCGCACAATTAGACTTAGAAAGGGATTATGGGATGGTTGTTTTATGCTATGAAAAGACATGAATGTATGTATGCATGTATGATTGAATGGGTTGTTGCTATGAATGACTTTCCTTATGTTCAAGTATTGTACATGACTATTTTTTTATCTATGACTATTTACTATGATGAGGTCTAAAGATGATATGTATGACTAAGGTGGCTTCAAAGGAGTACTTAGTATGGTTGGTATTATGGGATGTCAACCATACATTGCACAAGTATACCTTAGGGTTGCTAAGGTCATGGTTCTACTATGTTATGAGGATTTATGTGATGAATATGCTATGACTTGTGTTTTACATTAAAAAGCATAAGTGATTCTCAAACTTGACAAATGCATACTTTTCAACTAAAATGTCCTTTTTATCATATTTCAAGGATTTTTATGCATGCTTCCATACTTAGTACATATTTGTGCTAACCCCTATTTCTTCTACATTTTCGGCTAGGTGAAGTGTTCTTCCTTTTCTGATTAAGGCTTCGATTGCATATCTCCAAGACTTGTGGTGAGTCCTCATGGTGCGAGGACAAGATGTCATTCACTTCTAGTTGATTTTTCTTATATTCTACTTTTGAGACTTTTTCAATTGTAAAGGGTTGTGACCCTATTGACATTCTAATGTAGTAGATGGATTATGAGACAATGTCTAGATTCTTTTCGATTTATGAAAGAAAGACTTTGATTGTAAAATTTTAAATTCTGCATCATTTCCATTTCCTATGTTTATGTATGCTAAGGGCTTGTATGAGACCTCTTCGGGGTCAAGTACGTCATGTTACGTCTAGGGGGTACCCCTGGGTCGTGACAAACTCTATTCTCAAGAGTGTTCTCATCTTCTAACTACATCTACACAAATTCAGGTTTTTCAGCAAGTTGATCCACTTGGACCTTCACCCTTGCACAACTTGGATGCGTCTTATTTATATCTGCCAGGTCTAACTGAAGAGGTTTCCCAACCACGAACGCAAGAGAGAACAATACTTCCTTCACAAAGAAAGTTGGCGACAAATCAGGAAAGGAGATCCAAGTCGTAGCCTTCGTCGTCTCTTCACTAGCTTTGAAGTTTACATCATATATAAATGGCCTCATTTGATATGAAAATCCATCATTTGCAATTATGTAATAAGAAGTTTTAGACAGTATCTTAATATAATCCTCCATGCGATCAAATCTCATTAAGATATTTATTAAGAAGATATCCAATCTGACATCCCCTATTATCCCACACAGCTTTGGAATCGAGGATCGTAATTCATAAATATTTGGGGCTCCATAGGAGAATTTACCCACCACAACAAGTTGCAAATTCTCTAAGACATTCATTCTTTGTATTTCACTAGAAATCCAGGAGATAGTAGGAATACCCCGTACTAGGTTTGGTTTTTTCTGTGGAATGTGTTCTACATCAGCAATGGCTTTCCCTTTGCCTATCATATCTTTCATTCGATGACCTTTGATAATATCTGCAAACGAACTTGTAATTGGAGTTGTATGGATGTTGGGTACAGTCTTAGGATTTAATGGTGGAAAATCGAGTGATGATGAAGGATCAAGCCCAGTCATCTAGGGTGGCTGGCCTTCGGATGGTAACATGTAGCAAATCGCCGTCGTCAAAGCTCTAGTAGGTCGCCGCCGCCTCTTTGACAAGTCCCTCAAACATATTTACTTATCAATTGTAAATTTAGAAATTCATTCTTTAACTTACTAAATTGTAGTTCTAAGAATTTTATTTATTTATTTAGAAGAAATATTTATTATTAACGTTGAATCTATATTAAATGAAAATATTTTTTTAAATGTACATCCTAATTACGTATTATACCTTATTTTACATACATTAAAAATAATATAATTTAATATAGTATCATACATAAAATACAACTCATATTATAATTGATAAATAGGTATTGAGTGATTTTTTTTCTTTTTGAAACATTCACTTGACTAGTATTATTGAAGAAACTAATTTTTGTATTTGTGATTAAAATTGGTGAAATAATTTTACCAATTACTATGATATTAATTCTTGTTTTGGAAAATTATATTATAAGAAAACATTAATGGGTTATTCAAGGTATAGTTCTAAATGGTTAATTATCAATAAATGTTTTATTTAAAATATCTATTTTTCAAATTTACATTGTATTTTCTCTTGCAAAACATTCATTGTATAGATGTGCACTAATCTTTGAAGAATTAGATATAATTTTATTTACTTGATTATATATAAAGAAATATTCAATTATGATTTTTTAAATCAAGGCATAATTATAATTTTACTAAATTTATATTGCTAATTTAGTATAATTTTAAATAAATAAAATATTTTTTTTGTAAAGATATCATTGGTATGTGCTTTGGAAAAAATTGGATTTTAGGAGGTATCATTGGTATGTGTTGTAATACCCCAGAAAAATTTTTGAATTGAGACTCGAACCATCCTTTATTGTGAGTAGGATTTTACCGAGGAAATTAAAATTTCTTGAATGTTAAGGTCACTAGATGTAGCACCTTGAGTTCCAAAAAGAACTAAATTGGAAATAGCAAAATCTGAAATTTTGCAAATTAAGCTAAGTATGAGTTTTGGGTCGACTTGAAACGACCATAACTCCTAGCTCAGAATGATTTAGGTGTTCTACTTGATACCGTAGGAAATATCTTTGAATTATCTTTCCAACTCCATCAAGTTTGCTGAGTTTTAAGTTTGTATGAGGGAGATATGTCCATTCGAAGTTAGGCTGTCTAGATAAGGAAAGTCAAAACCGGATTTTAGAGGGGTATTTTGCTCTTTTCCTTACCCAATCAGATTTAATTCATTTTTAGTAAGATTTTAAGGATACAATCCTATTAGTTTCAGTTTCATAATCCTAATATATGCCTAGGGTTTTAGTTGAGAGTTCAAGAAGATAAAAGAGGAGAGGATCAAAGTGTTCGTCGAGAGTTTTGCATTTTGTTGCGGATTTTCGCCATGGATTTAATCTCTTAGAGGTATGTAAGCTTCCATAGTGTTGGGTTTGTTCACCCACACGCCAAACATGTTATTTTCAGCGTAATTTCACTCTCAAAAGTTGAAGGATTTAAGTTCTTGATAGGTGTTCTTGAAGTTCATTCTAAATCTTGTTTTGTTGGGGTTCTGATGATTCCTTGAGATGAAAGTGATTGTTTTGAGTGTTGTTTTGAGTGGATTAGTGTGTACTTAGGTTGGGTAATTTCATCTAAGGAAAAATTGAGAAAAGAAATCGATTAAAAGTGATTTAGGATCAGAAAACGAGAGGCAAAATTCGTCGAACTTGGCATGGGAAGAGGCTGGGACGGCGCGCCCCAGATGCACCCAAGGGGCTGGAACGGTGCCCCTGCAGTGCGCCCATAAGCAGTCTCTGAAGTAAGAGGCTGGCTCCCCGCGCCAGGGTCGCCTGCCCCCACTCTTTTTCTGTCGGTTGTCCCGTTTGAGACCCTTTTAAGTCTACCTTCACTACCTTTGATTCTAATCACTCTAAACTACTTCTAAACACTTAGAAATCATTCATAACATGAATTATAACCTTGAATTAATAATTCAAATTCAAGGTAAACTAAAGAGTTAAGTTTTGAGAGTTCTTTCGAACATTTTGAGAGAGTCTGTTAGAGTCCTTTTGAGGAGTCATCTACAGTTTCTAATAACTTCTTTCAAGACTCAAGTAAGTGAGCATCAAAGTGAGGAGAATGTATTTATGAGTCTACACCATCACCTAGATCCTTCATATCATGATGCATAATTCTTGAATTCATAATTTACATTCAAGAGAGAGTTAAAAGTAGAGTTCAAGAAATCCTTTGAGTTCAATTGTGAATCTTTTGAGATCAACTTTTGATTTGAACTAAGTTTAGAGGAAGTAAGTAAGAGAATGAGAAGAGTTGTATATATGAGTTCCTTATTGATATCTTGACCCTTGGGTTGAGTCGTTCATGCTCATAACTTCCGCATGAATTCCATAAATTGAGTATCATTGAGAGGAGTAGTATCTCCAAGTTCTAAGTCTTCAGTATTGAATTCCTAATCCCCTTTGATATTATATTTCTAATCATGGGACTATTACATGTTACCTATGAAGTCTTTGAGTTGAATTGTTCATGCCTATAATTCCGCATGAACCGTATAAGTTCATTAGTCTTGAGATGAGAAGTATCTTTGAATCCTTGAGTTGAGTAGTTCATGCTCATAATTCTGCATGAACCCTCTGAGTTGAGCATTCTTGAAATGAGTAGTATCATAGAAGTTCTTGAGTTCCAAGTATTGAGTTCTATCTATTGTAATTGAAAACCTTGCATTGAGTCGTTCACGTCCATAATTCGGCATGAACCATATTTTAAGAAGTCTTTTACAAACGTTTTAACTTTGTTTTAAGACTTGAGCATTGAGTTGAGTAAGAGTGAAAGTGAAGTTCAGTTTCTTCAAAAGATTATATGGGAACTAAGTATTCCCAAAGAGAAAATGTTTTCACATTTAAACAAGAAAAGGAAACCTTGATTTCCAAAGAGCCTTTGAGCTAGTTTTCAGAAAAGAGTAAATGCTTTCACAATTAAGCAAGAGAGGAAACTTTGATTTCCAAGACAGCCTTTGAGCTAAGTTTTTGAGCAATTATCACAAATCACAGAAAGAAGTATGTTTTAAATATAAGATCTAGTATCATATTTTGGGAGTAGTATTGAGCACCAATATAGGGGAGAGTTCAGACAACTCACACCCCCATAAAACCATGTAGCCACCATGGGTAGAAAAGGGTCATACTTTTTAGATGATTCCTTAGTGCTTTTTAGCATAGACTAGTGGATCCACTTAGTGGTCATGTTATATACCCTTGGCAAGGTATAGGACGGCCCTGACAACGTGCGGCAAAATGTTGTATCACCATTTAAGCTCTTAAGTGATGGTTGTCGGTTAGAGAAACTCCCACAGATATATTTGTATTTTTATATACACAGGGTTTACTTGTATTTTCATATACAAACAGAGTTTATATTGTATCCTTGCATACAAACCAAGTATAATGTATTCTTAAATACATTGAGTTGCTTTCTATTGTTTTAAAAGTTTTCCCTATATTGTATCTCCTATTGTTTCTTTATATTTAGTTGAGTATCCAGAGTTGAGTATCCAGAGTTTAAGTACCAAGAGTTGAGTGTCTTATTATTGAGTTGAGCCTCATTTCACTGAGTTGAATATTTTATCTTTGAGTTGAGTATCTTATTCCTGAGTTGAGTTGAGTTGAGTTGAGTGAGTTGAGAAGAGGTAAGTATGTTTCCTTTTTATAAAGTTCAAGCTTATGTTATGCTTTAGAACTCCCCTTAAATGTTCGTACATTCCACGTACTGAGCCATTTGGCCTGCATCCTTTCATGATGCAGATTCAGGTATTCGGGATCATCAACAGGACTTTCATTGATACCACAAGGAGTTCGAGTTAGCTATAGTGAGCCTCCTTGATTTTGGAGGATTGCATTTGCTTTTTAGTTATATCAGTTGTTAGGATGTCGTGGGTCTTGTCCCGACTTCCATCTTTGT
>NW_006239609.1:80224-81019 GCF_000226075.1 Solanum tuberosum | reverse complement strand
TTTTAAGCTTTTGCATGCTTAAGTTAGTCTTCCGCTTGTAGTCAGCCAGGATGAGGGTTGGCTTGGGGACTAGCAATGGTTCTTGAGTGCCGGCCACATCTAGGGTGTAGACTCGGATCGTGATAAATTTGGTATTAGAGTACAGAGTTCAAGAGTCCTAGGGTGTCTACGAAGTCGTGTCAAGTAGGATCTTGTTTATGGTTGAGGGGCCCACTTCTATAAATGAGGGACTACAGGCATTTAAGAAAAGTTTCCATTCTTTCATACTCTTAATTGTGCAGTAGAGCTATGTCATAGAGATTTATTCTAACTCATGCGTTATTATATTCATTCGACTACCCATCATACTAGAGGTGGTTAAAAAGTAAAGAGTAAAGATCCTTATGGATGAGTTGTTCTTAGCAAGAGTCATGAGAAAGTCATGAGTTAAATGTTTTAAAGACTTAAGTTGCCTATTTTAGGGCGAGTTAAATATATTATATTATTCAGAGTTTTCTTTTAAGTTAAAGCTTTGTATTTAAGTTTCATGAATTTTATTTACTTTTTAAGCTTTTGCATGCTTAAGTTAGTCTTCCGCTTGTAGTCAGCCAGGATGAGGGTTGGCTTGGGGACTAGCAATGGTTCTTGAGTGCCGGCCACATCTAGGGTGTAGACTCGGATCGTGATAAATTTGGTATTAGAGTACAGAGTTCAAGAGTCCTAGGGTGTCTACGAAGTCGTGTCAAGTAGGATCTTGTTTATGGTTGAGGGGCCCACTTCTATAAATGAGGGACTACAGACATTTAAGAAAAGTTT
>NW_006239609.1:70195-80125 GCF_000226075.1 Solanum tuberosum | reverse complement strand
TTCTCAGATTCATTCGACTACCCATCATACTAGAGGTGGTTAAAAAGTAAAGAGTAAAGATCCTTATGGATGAGTTGTTCTTAGCAAGAGTCATGAGAAAGTCATGAGACTCCACAAGGTATTGAGAATGTTGTAGTGAGTGTTCAGTTTCAGAGGAATGCACCCATAATTATATGAATCATGTGTTTGAGCTAAAATCGAGTTGTACTCTCTTATCTAAGCCTTGTTTCAGTTTAGATCCTTATGAGAAATTATGTTTAGAGTTTGGGTAGTGATTTCACCCAAAGAGGTAGCCTGAGTTACAAGATCATGAGCAGTAGTAGTGAAAGAGCCCAGAGTTAGAGGAAAGTATGCAGAGGTTTAGTAATCTTAGAAAAGGGAGATATTGATGAGGCAAGCTATGTTATTATAGTTATGCACCCAGTAAGTTATTGATGAGGAGTTTTCCCTTATGGGTAGAGTAAGAGTTCTAGTCAAGATGAGATAGAGTATATATTTGTTAACCCGAATAAAGTTGGTGTCGATGTGCCATCGTATTAGAGGAGACTAAATTCATATGTTGAATAAGAGAGCAGGGAATTTATGAAGTGATAGATCTAAGCTAGGATAATGATTTATTTGAGAAGGTCATGATGTTCAGAAGGTTATAGAACTGATAAATTAATGAGGTATAGTATAGGAGGCGAGCAATCATATCGATATTCGGGTTTAGTAATGAACATTAAGCTTGAATTTGATATGTGTCATGATCCAAAGAATGGCAACATGAGAGAGTGATGATGTTAGTCCTGAGATTTAATCTGGTAGACTTGACATAGGGCAGGTAAGGAATTGAGATATTTGATGCAATAAATATGAGTGGTACAAGTGAGAGACCCTAACCTTTAGATAAGGGTAGTGAATTGTGGCTAAATCACAATACTAACAAAAACATTAAGAGGTGTGCCGAGATGGTATGTTACCAGATGAGGTTTCAATTAAGTTATAATTTTCCATATGTGCCTAGATAGCATAATTGAGTTATCAATGTGGAATAGGTCCATAGCTTTCAAGTGTCAGCTTTAGACCTAAGGGGGAGATGATAAGATGAGAAATCAAGTCAGGTGTTGAGAATTTATTAAGGAGCTTGTTAGTAGGAGTCCATGGAGTTGTTAGAATACTAAGCTTGAATGTGGTGTTGATAAACATGAGGTGGTTGTTGATATGAGCCCAATAAGGTGGTAAAGAGTAATAGTTTTGGGATGAGATTCCCTAAGAGAGGTATAGAACCCGAACCTAAGAATTTGGGTTAAGCGTGAGTATATATAGTAAGAGCATACCATTAGACTCAGACCTTAGTAAGAATAACCCCATTCCATACCCAGTCAAGTCGTCATTCGAGGACGAATGATCCCAAAGGGGAAGATATTGTAACACCCCAGAAAAAATTTTGAACTGAGACTCGAACCATCCTTTGTTGTGAGTAGGCTTTTACCGAGGAAATTAAAATTTCTTGAGTGTTAAGGTCACTAGATGTAGCACCTTGAGTTCCAAAAAGAACTAAATTGAAAATAGCAAAATCTGAAATTTTGCAAGTTAAGTTAAAATTCCCACTTTTTTTTTAGCCCTTTTTCGTTTGTGCATCTTTCTCCCATTCCGTTGGTCAACAACCAACTGTTCAACCCTTTTCTCATCGGGGCCAGGATCGAGTTTTTGGGTCAAACTTGAAACGACCATAACTCCTAGCTCAGAATGATTTAGGTGTTCTAATTGATACCGTAGGAAAGATCTTTGAATTATATTTCCAACGCCATCAAGTTTTCTGAGTTTTAAGTTTGTATGAGGGAGATATGTCCATTCGAAGTTGGGCTGTCTAGATAAGGAAAGTCAAAACCGGATTTTAGAGGGGTATTTTGCTCTTTTCCTTACCCAATAAGATTTAATTCGTTTTTAGTAAGATTTTAAGGGTACAATCCTATTAGTTTCAGTTTCATAATCCTAATATATGCCTAGGGTTTTAGTTGAGAGTTCAAGAAGAGAAAAGAAGAGAAAAGAGGAGAAAAGAGGAGAAGATCAAAGCGTTCGTCGAGAGTCTTGCATTTTTTTGCGGATTTTTGCCATGGGTTTAATCCCTAAGAGCTATGTAAGCTTCCATAGTATTGGGTTTGTTCACCCACATGCCAAACATGTTATTTTCAGCGTAATTTCACTCTCAAAAGTTGAAGCATTTAAGTTCTTGATAGGTGCTCTTGAAGCTCATTCTAAATCTTATTTTGTTGGGGTTTTGATAATTTCTTGAGATAAAAGTGATTGTTTTGAGTGTTTTATTGAGTGTATTATTGTGTACTTAGGCCGGGTAATTGAATCTAAGGAAAACTTGAAAAAAGAAATCGATTAAAAGTGAGTTAGGATCACAAAATGAGAGGCAAAATTCGTCGAACTTGGCCTGGGGAGATTCGGGGGCGGCGCGCCCCAGATGTGCCCAAGGAGATGGGAAGGTGCCCCTGTAGTGCACCCATAAGCAGTCTCTGAAGTAAGGGGATGGTGCCCTGCGCCAGGAACGCGGTTGTCCCGTTTGAGCCCCTTTTAAGTATACCTTCACTCCCTTTGATTCCAATCACTCTAAACTACTTCTAAATACTTAGAAATCATTCATAACATGAATCATAACCTTGAATTAATAATTTAAATTCAAGGAAAAGTTAAGAGTTAAGTTTTGAGATTTCTTCCGAACATTTTGAGAGAGTCCCATTGAGTCCTTTTGAGGAGTCTTCTACAGTTTCTAATAACTTGTTTCAACACTCAAGTAAGTGAGAATCAGAGTGAGGAGAATGTATTTATAAGTCTACACTGTCACATAGATCCTCCATATCATGATGCATAATTCTTGAATTCATAATTTACATTCAAGAGAGAGTTAAGAGTAAAGTTCAAGAAAGCCTTTAAGTTCAATTGTGAATCCTTTGAGATCAACTTTTGATCTGAACTAAGTTTAGAGGAAGTAAGTAAGAGATTTATAAGAGTCATATACATGAGTTCCTTATTGATATTTTGACCCTTGAGTCGAGTCGTTCATGCCCATTACTTCCGCATGAATTCCATAAATTGAGTATCATTGAGAAGAGTAGTATCTCCTAGTTCTAAGTCTTGATTATTGAGTTCCTAATCCCCTTTGAGATTATATTTCTAATCATGGGACTATTACATGTTACCCATAAAGTCTTTGAGTTGAATTGTTCATGCCCATAATTCCGCATGAACCCTATAAGTCAAGCACTCTTGAGATGAGAAGTATCCTTGAGTCTTTGAGTTGAGTAGTTCATGCTCATAATTCTGCATGAACCCTCTGAGTTGAGCATTCTTGAAATGAGTAGTATCATTGAAGTTCTTGAGTTCCAAGTATTGAGTTCTATCTATGGTTATTGAAAACCTTGCATTGAGTCATTCACGTCCATAATTCGGCATGATCCATATTTTAAGAAGTCTTATACAAATGTTTTAACTTTGTTTTAAGACTTGAGCATTGAGTTGAGTAAGAGTAAAAGTGAAGTTCAGTTTCTTCAAAAGATTTTATGGAAACTAAGTATTCCCAAAGAGAAAATGTTTTCACATTTAAACAAGAAAAGGAAACCTTGATTTCCAAAGAGCCTTTGAGCTAGTTTCATAAAAGAGTAAATGCTTTCACAATTAAGCAAGAGAGGAAACTTTGATTTCCAAGATAGCCTTTGAGCTAAGTTTTTGAGCAATTATCACAAATCACAGAAAGAAGTATGTTTTTAAACATAAGATCTAGTATCATATTTTGGGAGTAGTATTGAGCACCAATATAGGGGAGAGTTCAGACAACTCACACCCCCATAAACCATGTAGCCACCATGGGTAGAAAAGGGTCATAATTTTTAGATGATTCCTTAGTGCTTTTTATCATACACTAGTGGATCCACTTAGAAGTCAGGTTCTATTCCCTTAGCAAGGTATAGGACGGCCCTGGCAGCGTGCGGCAAAATGTTGTATCACCACTTAAGCTCTTAAGTGATGGTTGTCGGTTAGAGAAACTCCCACAGATATAATTGTATTTTTATATACACAAAGTTTACTTGTATTTTCATATACAAATTGAGTTTATATTGTATCCTTGGATAAAAACTAAGTATAATGTATTCTTAAATACATTGAGTTCCTTTCTATTGTTATAAAAGCTTTCCTTATATTGCATCTCTTATTGTTGCTTTATATTGAGTTGAGTATCCAGAGTTTGAGTAACTGTCACTACCTGAGTCTAGACCCCGGATGCGACACGGCGTACTCGAACCCTGAAGGGATCTAATACAAACTTCTTAGCATTCATAACATTCGATATATGAAAATAGTGCGGAATTTAAAAACTTATTTAAATTCAACAATCAAAAACTCATTTATAAAGCAGCGGAATACAATAAAAGTTTACAAGATAGGGTAACGGACCTTTACAATCGAAGTCTTAACAATAGTCTCAAAATATGAAAGAACTACAAACAATAAAAGTCTTTGTCCTCGATCTATGAGGACATACCAAAAGATGTCTTGGAAGAACTCTATTCCAAGCTTCACTAGGGAGAATGCAATCACTTGCCGGAACCTACACTTGCAGTAAAAACATAGAAAAAAAATGGGTTAACACATAAAGTACTAAGTATGATGACCATGCAAAAACATGCTTAAAAAGGATATTTCTGTTTGAAAGTCAAGATTTTATGCCATTTTAGTAAAACTTCATGAACATTAAAAAAAATAAGGGCATAGTATAAGTCACAACCAACATACAAGTCACATTTGAACAAAGTCACATATAAACTTTTACTTTCACCTTGAGCCTCCACCTCAACTAACCCTCAAGCTATACCTTCTGCAATGTATGGGTAGCATCCCATACCACCACCTACACTAAGGTACCACCTTAAGGTCGGCAAAAGTGAACTTATCATTCATCCTTTCCACCTTTACACAATAAAGCATGTAAGAGACAAATATTACATGAGTCACATCATCACATTAAGACCAACATCTAAGACAACTCTAAGTCATACTTGTGCAATGTACAAGTAGCATCCCATACTACTACTCACACTAAGTACTCCTTTGAAGTCACCCTAGACAAGGCACATTCATATACAACAAGTCATGACAAGGAAGTAACTCATAATACAATTCAAGTATAGCATGCATCTTCACATGTAAGCATATAAGCATTTAAGAGTCAACATTCTTCAATACCTTCATTAAGGACACATTCATTCATAAGCCATTAAGGCTTAGAGAACTCACTATGATCCTCTCAAAGCCTACTCGTGCAATGCATGGATGGCATCCCATACTACCACCCACACTTCATAGAACTCCGTAAGAAACCATAATGCACATCTCACATGATGGGAATAAGTGTTTAACCGACATAGACTATGCAATCTAGACATGGAATCCGGTGTCATGTAACCCCACATCGTAGAAGGTGGTCAATTTGCCTAAGTAATATCGGTAACATTAGCTTGGATTGAATTGAATCCATTGGCTAATATCCTATCTGGGCACATAGTTATAGGATAGGAATATGTTCATTGGAACCCTAGCCTAACGTTGGGAGATTTTCCATCTTACCATATCCACTCGGTGCTTAGCCTACATTCCCATAGAGTATTTCAATCACATTACAACATTGTACTTGAGAGGGCCATCAACATTAGGCCTACCGACCCAAAGCACAAACACGTGGAAGGTCACCTCCATTAGGTCTATCGATTCAAGGTATATTAAGGATAGCTCATTGATCTTCCTAGAAAGAGCCACCAACGTTACGTCTACCGTTTCTAGGTTCATCATCTCACACAAGAAGGGCCACCACCATTAGGTCTACCGTTTCAAGGTTTAACATCACATTAGCACCTAGACTCCTCATGAAAGGCCACCACCCTTAGGTCTACCAATCCAAGGTTTAGCCAAGAATACTTTATCATTCATTCATGAAGAGGCTACCAGCATTAGGTTTACCAATTCGAGACATTAAGTCAAGAAACATTCATTATATAAGAAAAGGATGCCTAAGCATACCAATTCAAGAGATCACATTCAACATAGCTTTCATTTATCAAGAAGGGGGCACCTAAGTCTACCAATCCAAGATACAACATTACATTATAGAAATCTTTCACATTCTATCGTCAACATTCATGAGTGTTAATTGAGAATATACCATCAACAAAGACACATTTACATTCTATACAAGATCATCATTCTATCATTGAAATCACAAATATATCCTTCACATTATACATAGTAACTAAACACCTCCACCTTTCAAGTGGATCAACATCTCTAGCACAATTCTAATTCAACATGTAATTAGGTCACAACTTGCCCTTTAAAGGCCATGATCAAAAGTCACCCACACACCAACAATTTACTACAATTGAGGCATGTATAATGATACAATTCAACAATCTAAATCAATTTAGGCATAATCCATCAACATTCATTCATGATCAACAAACAAACTTCATAAAGGAACAATTTAGAAATTGAGAGAAATTATGGGTTCATATAGTAATTTCTTCATAAATCATCAATTAAACATTAATACAAACATAATTTGTCATTAGAAACCATTTGAAAATGTTTGATGAAAGAACCCATGAGATTGAGTAAAACCCTAGGTTTTTCATCAACTTGAAAATTTTGAAAACTTCTTTGAAATTGACTTTAGGATGAAAGCTAACCCTAGATGAAGGATCAGCATACCTTAATAGATGAATTCCACGAAAATCCACTCAATTAGCCTTCCTCTTCAAGCCCTAAGTCTTGTTTCTCTCTTACTCTTAATTGGAGTTCTAGAGAGAAGATATTTGGAGAGGGAGGGGTTTGGATTTTGGGAATTTGATTAATGAAATCTAAAATAGGGTTTTAATGTTTTAATACTCTTAAAATATCTTAATACACCTAAAATAACCGTCCATACACTTAAAACATTTAATTACCTAATTACCAAAAGACCCCTACACTTGGCCGAGCCAAACCAGAAACTACAGGTGTGGACGACGGACCCAATCCACGGACACTAGATGGGTCCACGGACCGTCTTGGCTGTCTGTGTTTAGTGGCTGGGGATTGGTCTTCAAGGCTGCCGCAAGGTTCGACCTACGGGGGCCATCCACGGACAGTGGATGGAGCTACGGAGAGTGAACCCCATCCGTAGGTCACCACATTTTGGCAACTCTTTTGGTTTCAAGAGGTCTTGGGGGTTAGGCTTAGGGTCCTCCTCAAGGACACCTAGGATGGTCCATGGGGAGTCATACCTTGACGTTTAACCCCTAAACCCCTCAACCATGACTCGGGACAACATCAAACACCCTCAAACCTCACACCAAACTCAAACACACACACGTTAGGCTCTAGTTTCACTTATTCATTTTTAGGGTCATTACATTATCCCCCACTTAGGAACATTTGTCCTCGAATGACACTAAACACACATTAAAGGGAGTTACCGACTCAAAACTAGCAGCCCACAATCATGACACATCAATATAATTGCATAAACATAGGAGGAAATATAAACTCCACATCAAATAAACTCCATGCAATTCAAGAAAGTAGGAACTACTTCTACAAACTCATTATGCATGAAAACTTCAACATTTCTCATTCCATTGGAGGAACTTCGTTCTCCAACTCATTCATGCTCACCATAACATCAATAGGCACATTATGCAACTCTTTTAAGAACACATTCAAGCATGCTCAACAGGTCAACTCATGAAATATTTAGGCAATTCATCATAGATGCATATCAACATGAGGAACACAATTTTGAAAACTCATTTTCTCATTTAAACAAGAATTAAACTAGAACATGCATAACGTAAGGAGAGCATGGAAACACATTTCACACATGACTCCAAAACATGAAACGAGCTACAAGGAATTCTTGGTCTCAAGCTTGAATAGGAATTGAAGAAAGTGACAAGGATATCATAACTCACCACAACCTACTATTCAACATACCGTCCCCCCACTTAGGAGAAAACCCAACTAAGGCTAACTTGAAAAACAACATAAGGACCTCATCACAACAAAAGGAACTATAACCTACCGGTACCTTCATCCAGATTAGCTCCTTTGTCCTTGTTAGCTTGAAGGGCATAGAAATGGTTCCTCTTTGGAGCATGAAGATTCAGGCCATTAAGAGAAGCTTTTTTAGCCTCCCTTCCTCTAGCCGTAAGAGTAGGACAATTTCTCACTTGCTGATCAAGCTTTCCACAACCATAGCACCCACTAGGAATTTCCCATGATGCTTCTTTCCACAAATGTGACAAGTAGGTTTAGCAAATAGAGGTCCACTACCTCTCTCTTGGTTAACCTTAGGAGCACTTGAAAAATCTTGATTTGGAGCTCTCTTCTTGAACCTAGGTTAACCTTGCTCATCGGACCTACCCCTCTTCAACTCCCTATCATTCCCCTTAAGTTTGAACTCCTCAATAGATTGAACATACACCATGAGTACAGAAATGTTCATGTCATCATGGAGCTTCGTCGTATGGCACTCTTCTTTAACTAGGCTGGATATACCGGTAACAAATCGACTCATCTCATCCCTAGGGTTGGACACCAAAGATGGAGCATACTTAGACAAAAGGGTAGTTTCAAGGAATACTCATCCACATTCATATTACCTTGCCTATTATACACTCCTCAACCTTACATTCCCTCTTCTCATGGGGAAAGTACCTACCAAGGTAAGCTTCCTTAAACAATTCCCAATCAATAGACCTCGCTCCTATAGGTCTATTGCTTTTCCATTGAGTTAACCAAATTTGGGTGACATCTTTCAATTGATAAGCGGCAAGTTCATCTTTCTCAATAGAGGTCACTCCCGTATCATTGACTATCTTATACACTTCATCCAATAATTCTTAGGAATCCTCTCACACCTCAAAGCCAAGGAAAATTGGAGGATTTATCCTCACAAAGTCTCTCAACCTTGAGGCCATGGTACTCTCATTAGAATTCACCTTATGCCCCACATCTAGGTTAACTTGAGCCGTCATGGCTTGAGCTAGGGTTAGAAAAGCTAACCTAATCTATTCATTGGTCATGGCCGGGGGATCCACCAGAACTTCATTCCCTTGATTGCGTAGAGGAATTCGGTCACCTTGAGGAACTTGGTCACCTTGAAGACCTTGGAGAGGAACTTCTTCATTCACAATCTCCTCTTCCATCCTTCTTGGGTTAGCCCTTGTATTTATATCCTATAAACACAAGAGAAGGGTTAGGAAAAGGACACTTATAGAGCTAAACTCTAAGGGCACGACTTCAAGAATATGAAAGAAGTGTAACTTTTTAACGTCCTATAGCCTCTTGCTCATAGATGTGTCGCGACTCACCCTGATGAACAAAAATCTACTAAACGTGGCTTGTGAGGCATCAACCCTAAAGACAATTTACAAAATCTTATGCTCTGATACCAAGTTTGTCATGACCCGAATCAAGACCCCGGATGCGACACGGCGTACTTGACCCCGAAGGGGTCTAATACAAGCCTCTTAGCATTCATAACATTCGGTATAAGAAAATAGTGCGGAATTTAAAAACTTATTTAAATTCAACAATCAAAAACTCATTTATAAAGCAACGGAATACTAAAGTCTCACATGGCCATCTTAGACAAAACTTTAACAAGATAGGGTCACCGCCCTTTACAATCGAAGATTTAACAATAGTCTCAAAACATGAAAGAACTAGTAATAATAAAAGTCTTTGTACTCGATCTATAAGGACATACCAAAAGTTGTCTTCGAAGAACTCTATTCCAAGCTTCACTAAGGAGAATGCAATCAGAACGTACACTTGTAGTAAAAACATAGAAAAAGAATGGGTTAGCACATAAAGTACTAAGTATGATGACCATGCAAAAACATGCTT
>NW_006239609.1:48775-69783 GCF_000226075.1 Solanum tuberosum | reverse complement strand
CATACTTGTGCAATGTGCAAGTAGCATCCCATATTACTACTCACACTAAGTAATCCTTTGAAGCCACCCTAGACAAGGCACATTCATATACAATAAATAAGTCATGACAAGGAAGAAACTCATAATACAATCCAAGTATTGCATGCATCTTTACATTTAAGCATTTAAGCATTTAAGAGTCAACATTCTTTAATAACTTCTTTTAGGACACATTCATTCATTAGCCATTAAGGCTTAGAGAACTCACTATGACCTTCTCAAAGCCTACTCGGGCAATGCATGGATGGCATCCCATACTACCACCCACACTTCATAGAACTCCTCAAGAAACCATAATGCACATCTCACATGATGGGAATAAGCGTTTAACTGACATAGACCATGCAATCTAGACTTGGAATCCGGTGTCGTGTAACCCAACACCGTAAAAGGTGGTCAACTTGCCTAAGAAAGACCAGCAACATTAGGTTGGATTGAATTAAATCCACTGGCTAATATCCTATGTGGGCACATAATTATGGGATAGGAAGATGTTCATTGGAACCCTAGCCTAACGTTGGGAGAGTTTTCAGCTTACCATATCCATTCGGTGCTACGCCTACATTCCCATAGAGTATTTCAATCACACAACAACATTGTACTTGAAAGGGCCACCAACATTAGGCCTACCGACCCAAAGCACATACACGTGAAAGGTCACCACCATTAGGTCTACCAATTCAAGGTATATTAAGGATAGCTCATTGATCTTCCTAGAAAGAGCCACCAACGTTAGGTCTACCGTTTCTAGGTTCATCATCTCACACAAAAAGGGCCACCACCATTAAGTCTACCATTTCAAGGTTTAACATCACATTAGCACCTAGACTCCTCATGAAAGGCCACCACCCTTAGGTCTACCAATCAAAGGTTTAGCCTAGAATACTTTATCACTCATTCATGAAGAGGCTACCAGCATTAGGTTTACTAATTCTAGACATTAAGTCAAGATACATTCATTATATAAGAAAAGGATGCCTAAACATACCAATTCAAGAAATCACATTCAACATAGCTTTCACTTATCAAGAAGAGGGCACCTAAGTCTACCAATATAACATACAACATTACATTATAGAAATCATTCACATTCTATCGTCAACATTCATGAGTGTTAATTGAGAATATACCATCCCCAACAACACATTTACATTCTATACAAGATTATCATTCTATCATTGAAATCACAAATATATCCTTCACATTATACATAGTAACTAAACACCTCCACCTTTCAAGTGGATCAACATCTCTAGCACAATTCTAATTCAACATGTAATTAGGTCACAACTTGCCCTTTCAAAGCCATGATCAAAAGTCACCCACACACCAACAATTTACTACAATTAAGGCATGTATAATGATACAATTCAACAATCTAAATCAATTTAGGCATAATCCATCAACATTCATTCATGATCAACAAACCCACTTCATAAAGGAACAATTTAGGAATTGAGAGAAATCATGGGTTCATAGAGTATTTTCATCATTAATCATCTATTAAACATTAATACACTCATAATTTGTCATTAGAAACTATTTGAAAATGTTTGATGAAAGAATCCATGAGATTGAGTAAAACCCTAGGTTTTTCATAAACTTGAAAACTTTGAAAACTTCTTTGAAATTGACTCTAGGGTGAAAGCTAACCCTAGATAAATGATCACCATACCTTAATAGATGAATTCCAAGAAAATCCACTCAATTAGCCTTCCTCTTCAAGCCCTACGTCTTCTTTTTCTCTTGGTCTTCAATGGAGTTCTAGAGAGAAGATATTTGGAAAAGGAGCGGTTTGGATTTGGGGAATTTGAATAATGAAATCTAAAATAGGGTTTTAATGTTTTAATACTCTTAAAATATCTTAATACACCTAAAATAACCGTCCATACACTTAAAACATTTAATTAACTAATTACCAAAAGACCCATACACTTGGCCGAGTCAAACCAGAAACTACAGGTGTGGACGACGGACCCAATCCACGGACAGTAGATGGGTCCACGGACCGTCCTAGTTGTCCGTGTTCCGTGGCTGGGGATTGGTCTTCAAAGCTGCTGCAGGGTTGGACCTACGGAGGCCATCCACGGACAGTGGATGGACCTACAGGGCGTGAACCTCATCCGTAAGTCACCACATTTTGGCAACTCTTTTGGTTTCAAGAGGTCTTGGGGCTTAGGCTTAGGGTCCTCCTCAAGGACACCTAGGATGGTCCATGGGGAGTCGTACCTTGACGTTTAAATCCTAAACCCCTCAACCATGACTCGGGACAACATCAAACACCCTCAAACCTCACACTAAACTCAAACACACACACGTTAGGCTCTAGTTTCACTTATTCATTTTTAGGGTCATTACATTATCCCCCACTTAGGAACATTTGTCCTCAAATGACACTAAAAACACATTAAAGGGAGTTACCGACTCAAAACTAGCAGCCCACAATCATGACACGTCAATATAATTGCATAAACATAGGTGGAAACATTAACTCCTCATCAAACAAACTCCATGCAATTCAAGAAAGTAGGAACTACTTCTACAAACTCATTATGCATGAAAACTTCAACATTTCTCATTACATTGGAGTAACTTCGTTCTCCAACTCACATCATACTCACCATTACATCAATAGGCACATTATGCAACTCTTTCAAGAACACATTTAAGCATGCTCAAAAAGTCAACTCATGAAATATTTAGGCAACTCATCATAGATGCATATCAACATGAGGAACACAATTTTGAAAACTTATTTTCTCATTTAAACAGGAATTAAACTAGAACATGCATAACATAAGGAGAGCATGGAAACACATTTCACACATGACTCTAGAAACATGAAACGAGCTACAAGGAATTCTTGGTCTCAAGCTTGAATAGGAATAGAAGAAAGTGACAAGGATATCATAACTCACCACAACCTACTATTCAACATACCATCCCCCCACTTAGGAGAAAACCCAACTAAGGCTAACTTGAAAAACAACATAAGGACCTCATCACAACAAAAGGAACTATAACTTACTGGTACCTTCATCAAAATTAGCTCCTTTGTCCTTGTTAGCTTGAAGGGCATAGAAATGGCTCCTCTTTGGAGCATGAAGATTTCAGGCCATTAAGAGAAGCTTTTTTAGCCTCCCTTCCTCTAGCCGTAAGAGTAGGACAAATTCTCACTTGCTGATCAAGCTTTCCACAACCATAGCACCCACTAGGAATTTCCCATGATGCTTCTTTCCACAAATGTGACAAGTAGGTTTAGCAAATGGAGGTCCACTACCTCTCTCTTGGTTGACCTTAGGAGCACTTGAAGAATCTTGATTTGGAGCTTTCTTCTTGAACCTAGGTTAACCTTGCTCATCGGACCTACCCCTCTTCAACTCCCTATCTTTCCTCTTAAGTTTGGACTCCTCAATAGATTGAGCATACACCATGGGTCTAGAAATTTTCATGTCATCATGGAGCATCGTTGTATGGTACTCTTCCTTAACTAGGTTGGATATACCGGTAACAAATCAACTCATCTCATCCCTAGGGTTGGACACCAAAGATGGAGCATACTTAGACAAAAGGGTAGTTTCGAGGAATACTCTTCCACATTCATATTACCTTGCCTAAGGTTTATACACTCCTCAACCTTACATTCCCTCTTCTCATGGGGAAAGTACCTACCAAGGAAAGCTTCTTTAAACAATTCCCAATCAATAGACCTCGCTCATATAGGCCTATTGCTTTTCTATTGAGTGAACCAAATTTGGGCGACATCTTTCAATTGATAAGCGGCAAGTTCCTCTTTCTCAATAGAGGTCACTCCTGTAGCATTGACTATCTTATACACTTCATCCAAGAATTCTTAGGGATCCTCTCCCAACTTAGAGCCAAGGAAAACCGGAGGGATCGTCCTCACAAAGTCTTCAACCTTGAGGTCATGGTACTCTCATTAGAATTCACCTTACCCCCCACATCTCGGCTAACTTTAGCCGTCATGGCTTGAGCTAGGGTTAGAAAAGCTGACCTAATCTCTTCATTGGTCATGGCCGGGGGATCCACCAGAACTTTATTCCCTTGATTGCCTAGAGGAATTTGGTCACCTTGAGGAACTTGGTCACCTTGAAGACCTTGGAGAGGAACTTCCTCATTCACAATCTCCTATTCCATCCTTCTTGGGTTAGCCCTTGTATTCATATTCTATAAACACAAGAGAAGGGTTAGGAAAAGGACACTTATAGAGCTACACTCTAAGGGCACGACTTCAAGAATATGAAAGAACTGTAACTTTCTAACGTCCTATAGCCTCTTGCTCATAGATGTGTCGCGACTCACACCGATGAACAAAACTCTACTAGACGTGGCTTGTGAGAGATCAACCCTAAATACAATTTCCAAAACCTTATGCTCTGATACCAAGTTTGTCACGACCCGAGTCTAGACTCCGAATGCGACACGGCTTACTCGACCCCGAAGGGGTCTAATACAAGCCTCTTAGCATTCGTAACATTCAGTATATGAAAATAGTGCGGAATTTAAAAACTTATTTAAATTCAACAATCAAAAACTCATTTAAAAAGCAGCGGAATACTAAATATCACATGGCCATCTTAGACAAAACTTTAACAAGATAAGGTCATGGCCCTTTCCAATCGAAGTCTTAACAATAGTCTCAAAACATGAAAGAACTAGAAACAATAAAAGTCTTTGTCCTTGATCTATGAGGACATACAAAAAGATGTCTTGGAAGAACTCTATTACAAACTTCACTAGGGAGAATGCAATCAGACAGTACACTTGTAGTAAAAACATAGAAAAAGAATGGGTTAGCACGTAAAGTACTAAGTATGATGACTATGCAAAAACATGCTTAAAAAGGACATTTTTCTTTGAAAGACATGCTTTCATGCCATTTTTGAAAAACTTCATGAACATTTAAAAAAAGGGCACAGTATAAGTCACAACCAACATACAAGTCACATTTTCACATTTGAACAAAGTCACATATAAACCTTTACCTTCACCTTGAGCCTCCACCTCAACTAACCCTCGAGCTATACCTTGTGCAACATATGGGTAGCGTCCCATACCACCACCCTAACTAAGGTACCACCTTAAGGTCAGCAAATGTGAAATTAACATTCATCCTTTCCACCTTTACACAATAAAGCATTTAAGAGACATAAACATTACATGAGTCACATCATCACATTAAGACCAACATCTAAGGCAACTCTAAGTCATACTTGTGCAATGTACAAGTAGCATCCCATACTACTACTCACACTAAATACTCTTTTGAAGTCACCCTAGACAAGGCACATTCATATACAATAAATAAGTCATGACAAGGAAGAAACTCATAATACAATCCAAGTATTGCATGCATCTTTACATTTAAGCATATAAGCATTTAAGAGTCAATATTCTTTAATAACTTCTTTTAGGACACATTCATTCATTAGCCATTAAGGCTTAGAGAACTCACTATGACCCTCTCAAAGCCTACTCGGGCAATGCATGGATGGCATCCCATACTACCACCCACACTTCATAGAACTCCTCAAGAAACCATAATGCACATCTCACATGATGGGAATAAGCGTTTAACTGACATAGACCATGCAATCTAGACTTGGAATCCGGTGTCGTGTAACCCAACACCGTAAAAGGTGGTCAACTTGCCTAAGAAAGACCAGCAACATTAGGTTGGATTGAATTAAATCCACTGGCTAATATCCTATGTGGGCACATAATTATGGGATAGGAAGATGTTCATTGGAACCCTAGCCTAACGTTGGGAGAGTTTTCATCTTACCATATCCATTCGGTGCTACGCCTATATTCCCATAGAGTATTTCAATCACACAACAACATTGTACTTGAGAGGGCCACCAACATTAGGCCTATCGACCCAAAGAACATACACGTGAAAGGTCACCACCATTAGGTCTACCGATTCAAGGTATATTAAGGATAGCTCATTGATATTCCTAGAAAGAGCCACCAACGTTAGGTCTACCGTTTCTAGGTTCATCATCTCACACAAGAAGGGCCACCACCATTACGTCTACCGTTTCAAGGTTTAACATCATATTAGCACCTAGACTCCTCATGAAAGGCCACCACCCTTAGGTCTACCAATCCAAGGTTTAGCCTAGAATACTTTATCATTCATCGTGAAGAGGCTACCAGCATTAGGTTTACCAATTTGAGACATTAAGTCAAGATACATTCATTATATAAGAAAAGGATGCGTAAGCATACCAATTCAAGATATCACATTCAACATAGCTTTCATTTATCAAGAAGAGGGCACCTAAGTCTACCAATCCAAGATACAACATTACATTATAGAAATCCTTCACATTCTATCGTCAACATTCATGAGTGTTAATTGAGAATATACCATCAACAACAACACATTTACATTCTATACAAGATCATCATTCTATCATTGAAATCGCAAGTATATCCTTCAAATTATACATAGTAACTAAACATCTCCACTTTTCAAGTGGATCAACATCTCTAGCACAATTTTAATTCAACATGTAATTAGGTCACAACTTGCCCTTTCAAGGCAATGATTAAAAGTCACCCACACACCAACAATTTACTACAATTAAGGCATGTATAATGATACAATTCAACAGTCTAAATCAATTTAGGCATAATCCATCAACATTCATTCATGATCAACAAACCCACTTCATAAAGGAACAATTTAGGAATTGAGAGAAATCATGGGTTCATAGAGTATTTTCATCATAAATCATCAATTAAACATTAATACAATCATAATTTGTCATTAGAAACCATTTGAAAACGTTTGATGAAAGAACCCATGAGATTGAGTAAAACCCTAGGTTTTCATAAACTTGAAAACTTCTTTGAAATTGACTCTAGGTGAAGCTAGCCCTAGATGAAGGATCACCATACCTTAATAGATGAATTCCAAGAAAATCCACTCAATTAGCCTTCCTTTTCAATCCCTAAGTCTTCTTTTTCTCTTGGTCTTCAATGGAGTTCTAGAGAGAAGATATTTGGAGAGGGGGGGGTTTTGATTTGGGAAATTTGAATAATGAAATCTAAAATAGGGTTTTAATGTTTTAATACTCTTAAAATATCTTAATACACCTAAAATAACCGTCCATACACTTAAGACATTTAATTAACTAATTACCAAAAAACCCCTACACTTGGCCGAGCCAAACCAGAAACTGCAGGTGTGGACCACGGATAGTAGATGGGTCCACGGACCGTCCTGGCTGTCCATTTTTCGTGTCTAGGGCTTGGTCTTCAAGGTTGCTGCAGGGTTCGACCTACGGAGGCCATCCACGGACAGTGGATAGACCTACAGGGCGTGAACCCCATCCATAGGTCACCACATTTTGGCAACTCTTT
Organism: Solanum tuberosum; assembly: GCF_000226075.1. Classification (NCBI taxonomy): domain Eukaryota; kingdom Viridiplantae; phylum Streptophyta; class Magnoliopsida; order Solanales; family Solanaceae; genus Solanum; species Solanum tuberosum. Next base: position 62,349 of record NW_006239609.1, on the reverse strand, counting down.
TGGTTTCAAGGGGTCTTGGCGATTAGGCTTAGGGTCCTCCTCAAGGACCCCTAGGGTGGTCCATGGGGAGTCGTACCTTGACATTTAACCCCTAAACCCCTCAACCATGACTCAGGACAACATCAAACACCCTCAAACCTCACACCAAACTCAAACACACACACGTTAGGCTCTACTTTCACTTATTCTTTTTTAGGGTCGTTACAGTACCAAGAGTCGAGTGTCTTATTATTGAGTTTAGCCTTATTTCACTGAGTTGAATATTTTATCTTTGAGTTGAGTATCTTATTCCTGATTTGAGTTGAGTTGAGTTGAGTGAGTTGAGAAGAGGTAAGTATATTCCTTTTTATCAAGTTCAAGCTTATGTTATGATTTAGAATTCCCCTTACATGCTCGTACGTTCCATGTACTGAGCCATTTGGCATGCATCCTTTCATGATGCATATTCAGGTATTCGGGATCATCAACAGGAGTTCTGTTGATACCACAAGGAGTTCGATTTAGCTATGGTGAGCCTCTTTGATTTCGGAAGATTTCATTTACTTTTTAGTTATATAAATTGTTAGGATGTCGTAGGTCTTGTTCCGAATTCCATCTTTGTCATTTATAGGCTTCATAGATAGACAGTAGAGTTTCAGAAGTCTGTTCATTTATTTTGTTAAATGTTTTAAAGACTTAAGTTGCCTATTTTGGGGTGAGTTAAATATATTATATTATTCAGAGTTTTCTTTTGAGTTAAAGCTTTGTATTTAAGTTTCATGAATTTTGTTCAGTTTTTAAACTTTTGCATGCTTAAGTTAGTCTTCCGCTTGTAGTCAGCCAAGATGAGGGTTGGCTTGGGGACCAGCAATGGTTCTTGAGTGTCGGCCACGTCTACGGTGTAGACTCGGGTCGTGACATGTGTTCTGGACAAAAATGGGTTTTAGGGAGGGATGGAGTGGTGGGTTAGGTGGGTTGGGTAATGTATTGATTCAACAAATAATTTATAGTGTATAGTAATGAAAAAAATATTAATATATAAAAATATGACTACATAATTATTTCTTAACTTAAGTGTATAACATTTTTTTACTTAAGTGAAACATATTTGTTTTATAAACTAAATCATTTTTTTTAATCAATGAACCATATAAGGAGATAGTGCTGAAAATAAGCCAAAATTTAATATAAGTATATAGTAGACTTTTTATATATGTGGTTATTTTTGGGGTATATTTTTGTAGTAATTTAGCACTACTCTTTTGTAATTTAACGATACCAATATCATCTATTTTTTATTTTTAATTATCTTCCTTAGAATCTGTATTTACGGATACCATAAATGTGGATGAAATATCCTTTGACAGTAAGGGTAAAAATGTCACCAAATTTTATAGGAGTGTACGCGCACACACCAAACTCCTGTTGTAAAAAATTTTAAAATTCATGATTTTTCTAAATTCTATAATTAATTTTTTGAGATTATCGGTGAATACAAGTAGAACTTATAAGGGCTCGTTTAATACATCAGATGAAATTATTTTATCTCATCTAGATAAAATAATTTTTAAATTAGCTAATACTTTATACCAAATGTGAAATAAAATTAAACGCAAAATTATTATTCTTGAAGTACGTATTTTGGAACTTTTGGAGGGTGAAGCAATTTGTTTTGATGGTGTGATGTGGGTCCATTTTATGAATTGACAAGACCTGAGTTGTCTGAAGAGTGACCATCATACATACCTTAGAATTTAGTGGAACTGTGACTATCTTATACCCCATCACAATTTTCATGCCTACTTCCAACTTCTTTATCCTTTGGGACCGTTGTCTATTACTAGAGATGTTAAATGGGCGGATTAAAATAAAATTGAAGATATTGAAATAGAAATTAAATTAAGTCATGATCAATTCAAGTTTATGTTGTATTTCAATGGGTTGGGCTCAAAAACGGATTGTGTCATGACCTGTCCAATTTGATGTGCTGAATTTTAATAATTTTAATATATTGTTGTTTAACTTTTATAACCACAATTTGAATTTCAATTTAAAAAAATGAATAAATTTGTAATATTTTTGACACATGGTATACATTAACAGAATAACTAAAAAAAATTAATTCAATAATAATTTTAATTTCAAAGAGAAACCCACCTTCGTCTTCGTCACTTCAGTTTACAAAATCTCTTGTTCTTCCTTTTGGTTCCACTATTTTTTCTTCTTCATTTTGCTTAAAGAACAAGCTGAATCTGAGGAAATATATCATGATAGAGTATATTTTTAGTGCCAATATTATTATCGAAAAAACATCAATTAAACAAATAATCAGTCAAAACAGAAAAAATCAAAAGAGTTTACTGGTAAAGATTTGTCTTTAAAGTTGTAGAAGAGCATTTCATCAAAGAAATAAAAATTGCTAAAAATAGAGTTTGCATTTTATCACAAAAAAAAATTGCTAAAAATAGAGTTTGCATTTCATTAAAAAAAAATTGCTAAACATAGCGAAACTCTATTTTTTTCAGCATGACTAATACAAATCTTAACTTATTTACGAGTTTGAAATTATTTTCTTTAAAATTTAGTAGGAGGAGGAAGGTTTTTATAAAGGTGTTTGATTGGAACAAGCGGTGTCTTAAGTAAATTATGCGGACAATAATTTTAAAGGTTCATTACATCAATGCAAATAAAGAGTCTTAAAACAGGTTAAAATTGGAAATTAAATTAGACTCAATTGAAGATTCTTTCGAAGTGGGTTAAAGCTTGAACGAACAGAGATTAAACCCTATGTTGAGCTCAACCCATAAAATTATGATCCGATTAAACGGCTCATTTTTGACACCCCTACCTACTACTACCTTTCTTCATATTTTCATTTTTCCCTTCACTATGACGAGACTAAACATTTCAGTACATGAACAAAAGAAGAAAACCGAAAACCTTATTCATGATTCATCCACCATGACAATCAGACCACTGTACATGAGGATGGCTGACTTGTGCCCCCATCTTCAAAAAATGAATGGCACATTTTATCAAAATTGAGAGGGAGAGAAGTATGAAGTTAGGTGTTGATCGAATTATACATGAGCTTTGTGTTCTTTTTTACAGATTAATAATACAGGCATTCCAACAGCTATTTCTCATATTTCAACTCAAGGATAGAATCAGATGTTGTCATCTAGGTCCTGAAAGCTCCATTGCTTCGACTACTAGTGATGATTCTTCTATATAATCAGAATATCTCTTCGGTGTATTTTCAGATGTTCTGTACCTAGGTGTCTCAACTTTTTGTGAAGCCTCCCATTTTTCAGCTAATCCATCTCCTTCCAACATCCTTAATACCTCCGACATCTTTGGCCGATAAGTTGGAATGAATTGGGTACACAGAAGAGCAACTTGAACCATCTCTTCAAGTTCAATCCGGTCAAAGTTGTTCTTCAAATCTTTGTCCACCATAAGGTTCAGCTTTTTCTCTGCATGAAGTTTCTTTACCCAGTCAAGCATAACACCTTTCTGGTTCACCCCTCGTCCAAAGTCCACAGCCTTCTGACCTGTAATTAGCTCAAGCAGCAAGATTCCAAACCCAAACACATCAGTCTTTTCAGACGATTGACCCGTTGACAAATATTCTGGAGCAATGTGACCAACTGTGCCCCTGACAGCAGTCGTTACATGAGAATCCCGGTGATCCAAGAGCTTTGCTAACCCAAAATCTCCAACAACTGCTTCAAATTCCTCATCCAACAGAATGTTCGCTGCTTTGACATCACGATGGATAATTTTGGGGTCACACTGTTCATGCAAATATACTAGCCCTCTTGCTGTACCTACTGCTATTCCTTTCCGCCTTGACCAGTCCAAAACTGGCCTGCCATGGATGTGATCTGCAAATTTAGGAACCACAAAAGACATGGTTAATGGAAGGCAATGTTCGCCAGAATAAACTGCATCACTGTGGTCGCTGATGATGGCCTACCATATACTTCAAGAAGAAGAAATATGATAAGGGACACAAAATAGGATGGGTCAAACATTAAAAGCTTGTACTAAAAAATAAAAGATAGTATCAGTTATAGTGGTGGCAAATGGGTGCATTGGACCGGATTTGGGTGGATTGAGTTAAAATAGATAGCAAGTTGCTCGAGCAGTGGGTTGAAGCTTGGAACCCTTATGGGTATGGAACCTTTTCAAATACTGGATCTTGTGCTAGTAGTTACTGGCTGTCTTCAAAGCAGGCCCAAACACGTCTCTTACTGAAATAGGAGAATTCGTGAACTAACCTGCTGAAAGGCCTAATATCTATTATTGAAGTAAAGATAATTCGTTCTATTGAAGCGTAACGTAAAAAGCTCGGGATGCATATGCTCTTTTCAGGGTTAAAGGAAGATAAACTGGAATCCATCTACATAAATATGGGTAAAATATGGACTACGTGAATGGTTCAAACCCACTTTAATCTCCTTAAGCCATAAATTATGACAAGTCTCATAATGCTTTTTAGAAGCAAATTGTTGTATAAGATGAATAAACTTCTTTCTCTTTTCAAAAGCTTTATCATGTGCAATGGTGAAATTTTAATTTTAATTCACTTTCTTCCTTCATTATTCCAAATTGCATAAAACTGAGAGAATGAGAAGAGGATAACCTCTCTAAAATTAACAAGTTTTAACTTGGATAGAGAGAAGGCAAAGAGGGGAGTCCTTAAACAAGCAATATTATCAAGTCCCAGCTTAAGGGAAAAGAATCCAATTTTTGTTTGTTGGTATTCAAGCCCTAGTGACACTCTCATATCGGAGAAAAGAAACTGATTTACACTTTACAGCGTATGGAATTAAAGATCAGCTAAGCTCATCTACCTTTAAGAAGTCCCACATAGGTTGAGGGAATGGGTTGTGGTCTTTGAGCAATACTTACCTCATGAGCTAACTTTTAAGTTTGAATTAGATCCAATGTCCATTTCTTCACAAGATTTGTTCTTGTAAGATAATACGTTAGTCTGTTAAGCCTCACTTTCTGTAATAGAAAATTGTGCAGCTTTAAGAGAGTATTTTCTAGTTAACTTCCCATAATGAGTTAGAAAGGTGTGACCAGGCACCTAAAAATGTAAAAGAAAGGTAACCACAGTTGAAATTAGTTAACAAACACCTTCCTTAAAGGTCAAACTTCACAGAACATATATGTTGGAGGAATGATCTGAAGCTAGGAGGCATAGCAATTATTACTAACAAAACATGCGGGCCAAGAGGCTGACCTTTTAATCGTGCTGCTACACTTCCATTTGGCATATAGGGGTAAACAAGAAGCCGTTCACTTTCAGTTGAACAAAAACCCCAAAGACGGAGAAGATTTCGATGGACAGCCAAACTAATCAACTCAACTTCTGTCTGAAATTGGATTTCACCACCAACAGCATTGTAGTCCTTTAATCTTTTGACAGCCACGACAGTTCCATTATTTAAGCGTCCCTTGTACACAACTCCAAATCCTCCGCTACCCAAAATATTTTTTGAGCTGAAATGATCAGTTGCAGTTCGCAGTTCTTTAAAGACATACCTTTTCAAGTGACCCAAGCATACCTCTGGATCATATTGTTCTGCATTTGAGAAATCATTGCTCAGATACAGCTGTAGAAATAGCAGGTGACAGACGGACGAAAAATACTAATGCTCAAGGAAAGGGATGAGAAAGAATGAGTAGTGACAAGTCCCCAAAATTTGTCCACAATATGCAACCACCCTATAAGTTTGTCAGGGAAAACTTCTTCTCAATGGGAGGGGGAGCAAATAACAATTGATTCACCTGACAAGGTTGGTCAGGATATGAATTAAGCTGGTCTAAAGCAGGGAAGTTATCTAGTCCAAGATGTGGATTATAGCATTTTATTCAACATATTCTCGATGTAAATGTAGAACTGCTGTTAGATATCTACTACTTGCAAATTTGGGTCCTTCATAATACTAGACTACTAGATTTACAATCAAATGTCAATGTAAACCTTTTCTATGTCAGATTAAATGAAAGATGTATATTGAGAAGCTAAGATAACCAGTTAAACCACAAGCCACCAAACTCTGAAACACCCTTACTTGAAAAAAAATAATCAAATAATGACAAATCTACGGAGTTTAATACATTCGAGAAAATATGTACATAACCAAATGAATCAGAAATAGAAAAAACAAAAAATCAAAGAAATTGAATTATCTTAAATGGATAAAAAGCAAAAGAAAATCAGCTAACCATTGACATCAAAGAAGATCTGCTGATTATGTCGGTAGCGCCACCAAAGAACCAGTGCTATGACTACTAAAACCAAGAAAGCAGCACCAAAACTTGCTCCAAAAGCAACAGCCACATGATGGTTTTTACTTCCTGCTCTTTGATCTATGAAATTGAAGAAAACAGACAATACAATTTCAACAATAGAGATAGCAAAACCTCCTGTGTCTGTTACTATTTTCCATTTTTAAATGAAAGGAACGGAAGGTGAATGAAAGTGAGTGATGTTATGCAGACCTCCTAAACTATCTGGCGGGAAGGACAGCGGTTCTGGATAGACTGCTGAACAATTGTTCCCCGAACTTTGGCCACAAATCAAAGGATTTCCAATAACTCTGAAAATCATGATGAGAAACTTAAATTCAATATAATAAGGTTCACTAATCTATCAAAAATAAATACTTTCCATTATCCTAGAAGCACTACATAATTATTGTTAATGAGAAGTATATATACAGAGTCATGAACCAGTCAATTTCATTAATATTGAGAATTACTACTTCAACTGCAGCAATTATGTATTGAAAGAAGAAAAGGTGACTCACTTGAAAGCTCTTGCAGATATTTTGGGCAATGGACCACTTAGATTATTAAAAGAAACATCCCTACAATCAAGATCAGCTAAATCAGTAAAATGTACGAGGAAGAAACAGAACATTAGAGTAATTTAGACCGGTCTTTCAAGGATAAGCATAACAAATTTCGATGGTAAAGGAGGGTATGGAGACGTACACGAGAGCGAGGCCTCCAATGTTTGAGAGAGATTGAGGAATGGTTCCTGTGAGGCTATTGTTGTTTAATCGTCTGTCTTGCTCAACAGCGAAGATACACAATAAGATTCAAGTGTAGTTTGATAAGAAACAGTGAAAAATAAGAAAAATTTCCTGAACTCACAAATAATTCAAATTATTGAGATCTCCGAAAGAAGCAGGTATTTCGCCATCAAACTTGTTGTTGGAGAGATCAAGTGTCTGAAGCTTTTCTAAATTACCAACCACATCAGGAATAGGACCATAAATAGCATTGTTTTGCAGCAATCTACACGATATTGGGAATAGTATTACTATTTAGCTAACATATAATCAAATGAAGTACTAAGAGAAAAATACAGTGAAGAACTTACATTGATTCCAATTTAGTGAGGTTTCCAATTCCAGGTGACAAGGTTCCAGATAAACTTTGACTAGGTAGTCCACTGATGAAGGGAAGAAAAAAGAGTTTACTTTAGGTGTTATGATTATGTAGAGTGAAAATTACTGAAGCTCAACTACTTACAGAGAAGAAACATATCCATCATTTGAACATGTAACCATTCTCCAACTGCAAGGGTCAACAGAAGTGACATCCCAATTCTCAAGAACATTGTAAGGATCATGTAAGGCCTTCTTAATTTCAATCAAGGCAACAACTGCATATAATTATGTGAGATGAAGATGATTTTCACCCCCAAGAGAGAAAGGAAATGTAGGAAAGAAGTTTACCTTCATAGTTGATACCAGTAGGGGAAAGAGAAGCATAACAACTCTCCATCAATGTTAAAACCACATACAAGAACATACACCACTTTCTGTCCATTCTCTACTTTTCTACAATTTACCTTGTCAGAAAATGGATTACTTGCCTAACAAAACCTCCCCATAAAACATTAAGACAACAAGAATACATTCTTTACATCAAAACCACTTCTTCATCCATAAAGGGTCACTCTCAGAATCAGAACAGAACCAATTTGCTAAAAAAAAAAGAGAGAGAAAGATAGATGCTGTTTTCACTCAATAGCAACCACAAATCCTGCTCTTTTCAGCTTCCAATATTTCTTCAAAACACCAAAGTTGCTATCTTTACACAATTATGAGAAATGGGCATCCATCTATAATTAGAATGAATGAATAAAAAGGGAATCTTCTTGATAAAGAAAAAAGACTAAGGTGGTAACCTTGAGATCTAATAATATTGGAATATGAACTAATCCCAACAAATTCTATGTTTGAGCTATTTTTCTCCTTCAATGAAACTCTCCACCATATCCATTCAAGATCAACATCCTCTCCCTCTATTATTAACTAAGTAATATATACCACAAAGATACAAACACAACAGAAAAAGCCAAAACATAGGCCAAAAACTCACAGATACAGAGATGTGGTCAGTTTTTTTAAAAGAGAATCCCTTTGTTTATTATGTATGTGAAAAGAAACGAAGTAAGCAATTGGGTTTTACAAAGTTAACTTTCTATTGAGTGATTGGACTGAAGGGATTGCATTGGATTGATGAGAATTGAGAAAGAAGAAGAGCATGTCTAAAAGGAAAAAAAATCTTATTTTATGCGAGGTACTTTGACTCAGTACAGAGTTTAAGAAATAAAGAAATATTTTTAAAATTTATTGTCCAAAATGAATGATAGAAATTTGTGTGATTGTAAATCATTCCATTAAAGATAAAATAGACATTTTATAGTTAAATTGTTATTTAATATAAATATATGTCATTTTTTTTAAATTTACTAAAGAGGAAAGTAAGTCACATAAATTATGACGGAGAAAATATTTACTACTCCAGTAAATAAGCTTTTTGACAGGTCACGTGCTTGCCTTGTCTTAGTCTTTGTTGGCTTTTGGACTTTTTCTTCTTCTTTTTCAACATTTTTAAAGTCATTTTGTTCTGTTAAAGTTTTTTTTCTTTTCAGACATACCCCACATTGCTAGCTTGCACCACATTTGTTTTCTATATTCAAAATTCTTCCCCTTACCCATATTCTACTATTTTCATTTAAACCTAGGTAAGACTAAACTATTTTATTTGGTCGATATGGTATCATGATATGAAATTATAATATGATATCATAATATGAAATTATGAGATAAAATTGAAGTTTTATTTGTACATGTGATATGGATTTTTGTGTTGTATATTTTCTCATAAATATAAAAATCTCATAAGTTATAAAACTATTAAAATAGCCCCAATTGTTTATTCAATCTTATCAAATAAATAAAAATTTATAAAATCGCATAATAAATTATTACAAAATTATTTGTTCTCCACTTAAGTAATTGTTTCATCAAACTTTAATTTAATAAAAAAAATTAAACATAAATTGTAGTGTACTAGTCTTTAATATAGTCCTCCCACATAGTACGGACAATTTCCTCACGTTGAACTTGCATTTCTCGATCATGTAACCGAGAAGACGAACCAACATTGTTACTTTGAGCCATTTGTTGGTCAATATCATCCGCAACTATATTTTCATGCTCATAGACCATAAATATTTCATCACTTTAACAATCGATTGGTGTGAGTTAAAGTGACTATATGTTGGTGAGAATAATAAATTTTATATCGGTGAGAATAATAAATTTTAAAAAGTAATGATATGATTATAAATTTTATCAACATATAAAATAAATGGTTAGTAGATATAAATGTGGGGTTGTTTTAACAAAATATATACTCGTGGATCAATTTTTGTATTAAAATATCTCAAATCATGATATGGAATTACCATATAATTCCATATCATGGTTTTTGGAGAATATGGAATCACATCTCATGATATGGAATCATGAGATGGAATCGGCGTAAAATCGCATGTTCAAACGCTGATTCCATCTCACGATACCATATCGTGATATGGTATCGCATGGCCAAACGCCTACTTAGTTTCATACTTAAACTATTGAGAGTGTGAGTTTCATACCTAAACTATCACTTTTTAGTTTGAGAAACACACTTCAGTGGTGTGTGTAATGCATGAAAAATCTTGACACGTGGCATTCCTCATGGATAAAATATTTCACCTTGACAAAAATTAAATAACAAACTATTAATATTAATTAAAAAGTAAAGATAAAGCATTAATATCCATAAAAAATATTTTTTTTTTTAAATAAATTCAAATTATTTTCCTTACCTCACTCCACCACCTCCTCCACATACCCCCCCCCCAAACAATCCCCCATCCCTTTTTTTAAAAAAATCTTTTATAAAATATCCCCTCCCCCCCCAAAAAAAAATGATATTATTTTATTTTTAAATACTTTTACAAAAGAAATTTAAACAAAAAAATGGCCGGGTTGGAGGGTTGGGGGGGTGCGGTGAGAGGAAGTGATGGAGTGGGGTAAGAAAAATATTTTACATTTTATTTTATAAAATAGCTTTTTAATTTTAACTAATACTAATAATTTATTTAATTTTTGTCAAGATCTAATGTTTTGTCCATGTGGAGTGTGATGTGACAATTTTTTAAAATAAAAAAGAGAGTGTATTACACACATCATGATGAGATTGGTATTAAAGAGAGAGGTGTGTTTCTCAAATTAAAAAGTGATAGTTTAGGTATGAAACTCACACTCTCAATAATTTAGGTATGAAACTAAAAAAAAAGTATAGTTTAGCATCTGAATGGAACTGTTCACAACTGGATATTCTAAACCAAAATTTTGATACATAACATATTAAAATCTCACAACATAAGTTTTTGAGCACTTGAACTCACAAATATCCACAAATAATAATAAAGACTATCTTACTTTCATAACAATCAAGAAGAAAAAAGACACGTTGCTTGACATATTTTTCAGAAAGATAGTCTGACAGGTTGTATCTAAGTTTACAGTTCACAACTTTAATTGAAAGAAACCAAAAGAAAGAGTTATCACTACAACAAAAATGATTTTTAACGGCAATTAATAGCTTAATTACCGCTATGTATTTTTAGAGGCAATTAGTACTCTCTATAAATGTCTCTAAAGTCTAGCGACATTGAATCTAATGACAATTAATTAATATCGGTAAAGGCTCTAGAACTCTTCATTAATGTGCATATCTATTGGCGATAAAAAATATTTTTGTTATAGTGTATTTTGGGCATCTGTTAGTTTCAAGTAAACTTGATCGCTTATTATGCTCAAAACGAAGAGCATAAGAAATATGACAAATTAGTCAACTTGCGATAAAAGAAGTGGACTAATTGTCTTTATACTAATATTTTAGGGCGAGTGCAATGACATTCAAAATGTTTGTACCTAAGATAAAACAATCAAAATAATATATTAATTGTGGAAAGCAAGAGAACAATCTGATTGGTTCTTTTAACAAACTTCACCATTGATTCCATATTGATTATCACATATGTTATTGTTGTGTGCTATCAAATATAGCACAACCCACAAGCAATTTTTCCAAAAAGTATATGAAGAAGTTTATAGAAAGGGACAAAAGAGGAGGTTAATTTTCAATCATCCTTGGTCGGATTTTTAACAGAGTTCAAATAAGTCACCAAAATAGCAAAAAGATATTGCAATACATGAATCACTATGACTTACAGTAAAATATTAAGCTTCATGATATAGGAGGAAGAAAACTTTGAGGAATGAAACACACTTCATAAGAAGCTTAATTAATATATTTGAATTCGACTCTCCTATAGTGAAAAAAAATCTACAAATAATAGTGGTAGGAATAGAAGTTTTGTTTACTAAAGAACAAAATGTTATAAATTCAACCATTCCAGCAGCGTTGTGAGTTGTGGACAGAGAGACGCAAGAATAGTAATGTCGCGTTGCAATTGAAAATAATTTTCTTTGTTTATTCTTTCTTCTTTTGGTGTCATGCAATTAAGTGTTGGATTTTAAAAGGTGTGGATGAAAAATGAAGAGTTGTGACTTTTGTGAAAAGTTGTGACTTTTATGAAAAATTGTGATTTTTATGAAGAATTCCGAGTTTTCAAAAGAGTTGTGACTTTTTCGTAAGGTTGTGACTTTTAAGAAGGGTTAAATAAGAATCTTTATCTGTGAGAGCGTCACATAGTCGGGTCTAAGATTCTCTTCTCTCTCTATATATATATATATATATTAATAATATAACTAAACGAGTGAAATATCAATAACACATTTAAACTATCTTTTTTTTTTGTTTCAGACCTAAATTATTGGGAGTGTGAACTTCATACATAAATTATCACTCATTAGTTGAGAAACACATCTCTTTCTTTTACTACACTCTTTTGACAGTGTGTTTACTATACTCTCTTTTATTTAAAAATAAATCTTGCCACATGGACAAAATATTCCATCTTGAAAAATAAAATAAAACTATTAGTGCTAGTTAAATGTTAAAGATCAAAGTATCATTATCTCCAAATAATTAAAAATTAAAAAAATATATTTTATTAGAATTTTCTAAATCATCATTTAAATAAAAATCAATTATGAGATCACTATGATCTTATATACATGATTTATATGATCAGTTTAAGAAGTATACGAGATAATTCTATTTAATTGATAAAAAGGAGATTAAGTAGAAACCAAATTACTTTTTTTTTATGTTATTTAAGAAAAAATTTAAAAGGTTCTTTAACAAAAATCATGAAACTAATATGTCTAAAAAGTAGGAGTGTGCAAAAATCGAATCGACCAATAAATCAAACTGATAAAATTATTATTGGTTTATTGTTATTGGGTTAACAAATTTTTAATGGTTTCATAAAAAAAATTAGGAAAAACTACAGAATATGGCAAACATCAATATATATTTAAAACAAATAGTTATAGTTTATTTATTTTTTATGTTATATAGATATAACTATACAATAAATAGCAAAGTTAATTATATACAAATAATCAGGAAAGTTATTAAATATTAAATAGGAAAATTATTATCACAAGGATAATTAATTATGTCTAGGCACATTTTATGTGATCAGTTTTTCAATTTTATCCTCATTAATACTTTCTCTTTCATCAATATTCCTATATCACATATTCTCAATATTTTCCTCCCATATTCCTTCCAATTTAAGATCTTTTTAATCACTCTAGGAGCAATTTTTGTGATTTGAATTCATCAAGTATCTTTTAATTGATTTTTTTTTTTAATGAAGATTATATTTATATCCATCTATATTTTCGTCTATTTTTATATATAGGGGTTCGATTGAAGAATTGTTTTGCTTTCTCCATTACAATGGTTATAGTTATACAAAAAAAAAATAGTAAAGGAAGAACACGAGCAAAAAGAGATTGGGATTTGTGTGATTGTCAAATTTGTATATAGTAGAATACTTATATACATAGATACTTGTATTGTAATATTAACACAAATTGAAATGGTGATTTGTGCATACAAGTATATCTGGATACATAAGTAATCTATCAAATTTAAAAGATTGATTAGGCAATACAAGTATAATTGAATACATTAATCCTATATTTTTTATAAACAAATACATGAGTTAACACCAAACCTCAAGTATTACATAAAAAACTTGACCAAAAAGAGATTGACGTTTGTTGAATTTATCAATTTTT
>NW_006239609.1:41875-48664 GCF_000226075.1 Solanum tuberosum | reverse complement strand
AATAGTCTAGGGAGGTAATAGGTCCTCATGAAAGTTTAGTATCGCAGCAGCAAATCCGACCAAAGTTGGGGTATTTTTCAGACCATTATCCCTTTTTATACAAGCGTAAATTCAACAAACGTCAATCTCTTTTTGGTCAAGTTTTTTATGTAATACTTGAGGTTTGGTGTTAACTCATGTATTTGTTTATAAAAAATATATGTATCCATCTTTTGTTTAACAACAATGTATTCATATATATATATATATATACTAAATTGTATTCATTTTTTTTTAATAACAACAATGTATTCATTTTTCAAATTGTCATGTTCATATGTTAATTGTCATACTTTACCTTGTTTGATACATTAATACATTAAGTTTTTATAAATACTCGTATCCTTGATATATTAATACTTTAAGTCTTATAAATAGAGATACCAATTTGAATTCAAAGTATTCATATGCTACACAATTAATACATGTTCCTTATTTAGTCATTGTAATTAAAACTGTATTAGCGTATAAATAGAAAAATAAAAATATATAAAGAAATACAGCTAGAAAAAGATATAAATTGTAGTCATTTTTTATAAAATAACATACTTATAGCTATTGAATTTCAATAACCCTATAAATATAGTCATTTTTGTAAGTTGCTCAAAAATTTATTGGGTTATCGGTTCGGTATTGATTTTTAATATTGGGTTATTGAGTAAACCGATAACCCATTAAGACTAGTAATTTACTACTTTTACTTGTACATAAATATTATATATTAATCTCAAGACCTTAGTAGTTACTATCTTTGTCCTTTAGCCTTCAATTCACACTTCACGGTGACTTTGAGTTCACAATTTCACATTATAAAAAAAGTTAAAATCTAAAATAAGAACCCTATTCCTCTTAATTTCTCTTTGTGTTACGCTTGTATAGTTCTTTTCATGTTTGTTATTATTGTTTCTATTTTATGAGCATTTGTAAAGTTATATTATTGTGTTTTCGCATCAAATTTATTAGAAAAGTCATATATTTGTTTCATAAGTATTTTCTTATAGGTTAAACCCAAAATCGAACCGATAATACATAAAATCGAACCGAACGACCGATGCACACCCCTACCAAAAAGACAAGAAATAATATATTTATTAGAAAAAATATATTTTTGACCCAAAAAATAAAATGGAGACATTCTTGAATTAAAGTATTAATGGATTTTTAGACTTATATATTAATGTCAAAACTATTTTAGATCAAATTATTAACGAACAATATTTTTATCCAATTTTACATAATTTAAAGAAATTTTAAATGTTTTTTCGAATTTTTTTTGTAGGATGGTCTCTTTGTTTGACAAATATATAAAGAATTAGTGTTTTTTGGTGGAGCAAAAACAATAATTCTTATTAATTAAAATCAATTATTTGTCATTTTAAATCATATTAAATTCAACTATAATTTAAAAAATCATTTTTATTAAATAATTACTTAAAATTTACGTGGTATAACCTTTTTTTATTTTTAATTTTTTTTATATAAAGATAAAATTTAAAATTTGAGTGATCTATTTTGAAATTAAAAATTTGAATGATCTATTTTAAAATTAAAATTTTTAAAAACTTTAAATTCTTTATTTAAATAAAATGTGAACATAAAAATTGAGTAACTAACTAAATAATACCATGTTTATATTTATTTTTCCTAAAAAATAAATTTTTTTCTTAATCACAATTAGAATTTAAATAGGCTGTTTTAAAACGTTTCTTTGCATTCCAACATATGAACAAATTCTAAACCTTGATTAACAAAAAATAGTAAAATAAATGAAATTAAATTACGTAAAAATAAATGTTAAAAAATTATAATTTATTTGCAAACTCACCAAAATCTATATATACACAATAGAAGAGGTGATAGCGTCACATGTCATCACCACAAAAAAATAGTAATTTTCATTAATGAAAATCAATCGTTTGTAATTTGTAACTATATTAAAATCGAACCTAAAATTTTTAAAAATATTTTTTAATTAAATAGTTACTTAAAATTAATGTGATACCATTTTAAAATTTTTTAAAAATTTAAATTCTTATAAAACGTGAATATAAAAATTGAGTAACTAACTAAATATTACAATGTTTATTTTTTTCCTAAAATTGATTTTTTTTAATTACAATTAGAATTTAAATAGGCAGTTTCTATTATATTCCTATCAAAAGATTAATAAATAAATAAATTAAATGACGTAATAATAAAATAAAATAATATTTATTTACAAACTCACTGAAAATGGTTACTGCAAAACAGTAATCACGTTTTTTTAAACCCATTTTTAATAGCAATTATTAGGTCAGTTTTGGTCTCATATGGTGATTAAATATTAATTTATCTTTAATTGTTACAATCCTGATAGTAATGAAATATTTTAATTATCAGTTAAACTTTTAAACTAATTAAAAGAGGATATAAATCACAACCAATATTATTATATAGGCGTATTCAGGATTTTGAAAGGATGGGTGCATTATTACGAAAAAATACATCTAAGATATAAATTTGATTAATTTTACCTTTATGTTCTTAACACTGAACCGTTAAATTTTAAAAGTTATAGGTCCAACATTATAATACTACTAGTTTTAAATTTTAATATAAACATTTGATTTAATTATATAAAAATTTTACAGTGCTAATTTTTTTTTGGGAATTTCCAATGTAACACACTTGAAAATTGTGAAAGATTAAAGCAAAAGACAAAAGGAAAAATGATTGAAACAACAAAACAACAAAAGTGTTACTGATAACCACTTGAAGGAGTGTTACTAAAAAAATAAGATCGATATAAAATTTAAATTTCTATCTTTGCTTAGAGAGGTGCACCCAATTATCATCGTATTATTATATGCTACTTTTAACGTGGGTTCACGCCTCTATATTTAAATATTTTTTGAAAAATATAACACTACTATATATGATCTAGAGAGAAACATGGGTTCACGTGAAACCACGGAATCCCCTCTAGATACACCTCTGGCTGGTAATTTCAGACATTATGTTATATTGTAAAGTCATTTTGTATTTTGAAACTCCAACAGAACCATGTTTAGTTTGTCGCAGATGATAACTATATATATCGCGTTAATTGTGAAATAGTTTGACATAGAGTTTATGATTGTGATGTCGTGGGTGGGTAATGGGGAGTGCCAAAACACCTTTACTAAAAACAGTTTTTAAACCATTAACGATTTTATTAATTTCAAATATATAAAGGGATATTATTATTTTAAAATAATAATCATATCCAAATAGTAATTGAAAACTTGCAAAACACATATGTTACAACTCAACTGTTGATAAAGTATTTAATTTATTTGACTTTTTTTTAGGTAATGTGTATATATTGGCAGAGGCGTATCTAGTGGGGTTTTGTGGGTTCACGTGAACTCATGCTCCACTCTCTAGATCATATATAATAGTGTTAATTTTTCAAAAAAATATTTAAATATAGAGGTGGGAACCCACATTAAAAGTAACATATAATAATACGATGATGATTGGTGCACCTCTCTAAGCAAAGATAGAAAGTTAAATCTTATATCAATCTTATTTTTTTTTAGTAACACTCCTCCAAGTGATTATCGGTAACGCTTTTGGCGTTTCAATCATTCTTCCTTTGGTTTTTTTTCTTTTGCTTTGATCTTTCAAAATTTTCAAGTGTGTTACATTGGAAATTCCTAAAAAAAATTAGAACTGTAAATTTTTTATATAATTAAATCAAATGTGTATATTAAGATTTAAAACTAGTAGTATTATATATGTTGGACCTATAACTTTTAAAATTTAACGGTTAAGATGTAAAGGTAAAATCGATTAAATTTATATCTTAGATGCATTTTTTTTGTAATAACGCATCCATCCTTCCGAAATCATGGATACGACTCAATTACCGGAAACTCAATGCAATGGAGCTTGTAAGTTCGTATTGTTCGTTTCTGGACAACGCCAGACAAATACAAACCAAAAATTATATCTTCTATGGAGTTGATTTTGTAAGCTGAAAAAGTATCATTTATAATGATACTACATAAGGGTGCCTGTGCAAGGCACATGCATATTGCGGAGATAAAAGTAGTTATAAAGAAAGACCTGTAAATATGCAATATATAATTAAAATAAATATCAACTTTAACACATTTCATAGTATATTACATATATTTTGCAGAATGTTACATGGAGCTTTCTAAAAAAGGTTAAAACAGAGATATAGCTTTTGAATTCTGGAATTTCTGAACAAAAGTAGGTTCTTTCAGGTTGAAACTTCTTTATTACCTGAAAATAAATTAAAGGAGTGAACATTAACACAATTCGACGGATATCATTACTAATAAGAGAGAGTTTGAAGTGAAAATGCATCTAAAAGCTCAAATTGCATAGAAAATAACACATCACTTTGGAGATAAGCTATTTAAATTCAGGAAAATCTAATTGACAAAAGCATGAAAGAAATTATCTCTCCGATTTTACTATGTTATTTCCATTCACCTATATATTTTGAACACAAAAAAATAGTCAGTTGGTTTTTCTTTGTTAGGAGTGAAAGAGAATTATTAACTTCAACCACATTAGCTAGTCAATAAGAACAAACAAAGTACTACTAAGCACAACTATTTGTATGGGTAAAATGGAAATAGAAGCCTCTCATGGAATATTTACTTTCTGGTACATTTAACTGGGAAGAAACCACCTTATAATTACCACTAATCATAAACACGAAAGGAAAACAAAAGCCAAGTACAAAACCAATGAAATCCTTGAGTCATTTCCCTGCAACTTATCTCTAGTCAGGTTATTCATAAGCAGAAAACTAAATTGCCACATAATATATTGAAAGCTTCACCAATGAGCAATTCATGAAATATTAACTCTCATACAATTATCTCACAGAGGGATAAATATGCATATGCGTGTACAAACTTATAGTAACTCTTAGTAGCTTATGAAGCAGTTGGCTACGATTAGCAAAAGCTCCAACTTTTGTATAACAAATCTCCCAAATTCACATTAGCAAAAGTCTTCCCAAATGAATAACATCAGTAAAAATGCCTTTGTATATAAGAGAGTGAAAGAAAATGGTATGTACCGTGCAAGCAATGAAATTGAGGATATGAATATGGCACGCATCACGTATGGATATGAATATGGCACGCATCACGCAATGAAAATGATAGTCTCAAATTACTTGAAATTTAAGTTAACTACGCACAAACACATGCTCACATTGATCACTCAAAATATAATTATGACTAAAATTAAAGGTTCATCCTTTCATAAGGATATTTTTATTTGTCACGATCCGAGCCTACATCTTGAACGTGGTTGACACTTGAGAATCATTGTTAGACCCCAAGCGAACCCTCATCGTAGCTGACTACAAGCAGAAGACTAACTCAAGCAATATGCGGCTTAAAATAGAATTCAATCATGTAAACTCAAAGTACCCATTTCATAACATTTGGAAAATACTCAAAGCAATACTAATAGTTTGCAAAACATCTCAAGCAAACGTAAATAATGAGAGACTCCTCAACTTTATCTATCTTTGAAGCCTATATTATTCAAGATGGATGTCAGGACAAGACCCACAACATCTCAAGACAACTAACTAAAAAATAAATGTGAAGTCCTCCGGAATGCTAGAAGGTTCACCCAAGCTATCTGAAGTGCAAAGTAATCTCAACGAATCACCTGTTGATGATCCCGAACACATGTATCTGCATCATACAAAGATACAGATCGAATGACATCAGTACATTGAATGTACAAGTATGTAATAAAGTTGAATGAATAAATAACTGAACAGATAAGGCTGGAAGAATATTCACCTCAACTCAACTCAATACAAAACAATAATAAGAGATAAAATATTTAAAGCTTCATAACTATAAGATGCCAACTCAAGGATGTATATATAAAATACAATAAAATACTCTTTACTCTTATTTGGGATATTTTCTAATTGATAACTATCACTATACGCTATGTGATGATACAACATCTCGCCCACGCTGCCAAAACTGTCCTATACCTTGTCGGGATATAGAACACCTCAACTAAGTGGATCCACTAAAGCTCTGCTCGAAAGCAATAAGGACTCGTCTAAAAAATATAATCCTTTACACATTTTGGCTAATGGTTTATGAGGAATGTGAGTTATCTGAACTCATCCCCATATCGGTGCTCGATACTACTCCCAATAAATATATACTCATGCTCAAATGTGTAAAACATACTATTTCTCAATTTGAGATAATTGCCCAAAATATCCTTTAATATCTCGGAACTCATTAACTCTTTTAGAAATCAAAATTTCTCTTTTGCTAATGTAAAAAGATACATTTGAGAATACTTAGGGTGTGTTTGGTTGGGTTAAATATTTTGGAAAATGTTTTCCAAATCAACTCATTTTCCTCAAATTTAAGGAAAATGACTTCCCTTCAAAACTTAAGGAAAACATTTTCCAAACCTCTCTTCCAACTTCAAATTACAATTACTTTTTTGTTGAAAAAATCAATTTATTTTTTCTCATTTTTTCTCTACCCCCAAACCAGCCCCCCAACCCCCCCCCCCCCAAAAAAAATAAATAATTTTAAAGCTTGTTTTTAAATTAATTTTTTTTACCCCACCTTCACCCCTACCTCCACCCCCTCCCAAAAAAATATTAAAAATTGTTTTTAAAAGATATTTCTAATTTCAATTTTTAATTTTTTTACGCCCCCACCCACTACCCTCGCCCCCTATCTGCCCCCC
>NW_006239609.1:33595-41437 GCF_000226075.1 Solanum tuberosum | reverse complement strand
TTTTTAAAAAATATTTTCAATTTCAAAAATTATTTTCTACTCTAGTTAAAATAAAAGATATTTCTCAAAAATATTTTTCATTCATAAATCAAATACTAAATTCTTTTCCGGAAAATATTTTCTACTCACCAACCAAACATGAGAAAATAAGTAAAAAATCAACTTGTTTTCCAGGAAAAATTTTCTAGGAAAACATTTTCCTTCGTACCAAACACACCCTTAGTTTCCGTATACTCTTACTCAAATCACTCTTGAAACTTTACTCAAAACCCATCTTTACTTTCTCAAAAATCAATTCAAAACAAAAAAAATTAGTTGAAAGGATTCTCAATGCTAACTCAGTAATAACTCAATAGTAACTCAATAATAGGGTTTATGCTGAAAAATAGACATGAACAATGAACTCAAGAATCTCAATTACAAGATATAGCAAGTCAAAAATCAGGAATATAATTCAGAACTCAACAACAAAACTCATCTCAAGAATTATCAAAACTAAGGATGTACCCTTATATTAATTTTTACTGATAGCAAGTAGATGTAGGGCGTCAGGAGAAACTTAGTCCATCACTGTGATAGTCTTACATACCTGGAAGAACAAAGTTCTTGACGAAATAACTCAACAAACGCTCGAAACCCCAACTTTCTCCTCTTGGATCCTTGCTCTAAGACTTGGAAGTATTAATTAATGTAAATTGGTTGATTAACATTGTTTAAGCTCTTAACTAGGTGTAAAAATGTTGTGGTTTAGACTTAGAAGGAGTGGAAAAAGACTAAACTACCCCTCTTAAAAACTAACGAAAACCTTTTATGGTCTATCTATGATACGTGATTTGTTCTGAGGACGTAGATCTCATTCATAGAATTTATATTGAATTTTATGGCTTAAAATCTCATTCTACTTGTCTAATCTATAGTCCATAAAAGTTCCTATGGCCTGTAGAATTAATCCCCAAAATTTGACTACTCTGAACTTTTTAACGAGCTACAATACGGATCGTCGAAATTTCCACGTCCCGCAGAAGTAAGTCGTAGGAAATGCCTTCAAGAAACTCTGATGTGATAGTTTTTGGTAAAACAATCATAACTTTTTCTCAGTACTCGAAATGAGGCAAACTTGGTGGCGTTGGGAAGAGGACTCATAGACCTTCAATATGACAGGTCATGGATCACCTAATTCATTTTGTGCTGAGAGATATGATTGTTTGAGTTGACCTAAGTAAAATCTTATGTCAAAACTTAATCAGTAAGGAAGCTTTCAACTCAACTTTGTGCTAAAGGGTTCTAGTGACCTTAAATCATATCAAAGTCCATTCCTACACTAAAGAATTGATCTTAACATCTAAGAAAAATTTAAGAATCACCTGGTACAACCTTATACACATACGAAGAATAATTCAGGTCTTAATTTAGAAATCTTTAGGGTGTTACAATATCTCTCCCTTGGGATCATTGGTCCTCGAATGACAGCTAAACTGAGCATGGAATGGAAAAGAGTTACTATCATTATCTCGCTTGACTTCTGAACTTGCCTACTAAGGTAGGCGGAACTGGTTCATACTAAGAGTTTTGAAATTGGACTAGAGCACATAAGTCACGAATAATATGAGTTTGAACATAGACATGCTCTATCTGAAGTTATTTTAAATGAAGCAAGCACGAAGTTAAATTATGACTACAATGCCTTGAGTTATATGACTGGTAGTTTTAAAGCTTAGCAACACTTCTCAACTATGCTCTCCTTTCTAATTACTATACTTCATTAGTTACAACTCATAGATGCCACTAGAGTATATGACTACTATTACCAACGTCTAAGTCAAATAAGTTGCTCTTATTGTGTTCAAGCCTAATCTCTAAAAATAGACATGAACAATCAACTCAAAAATCTCCATTACAAGATAGAACAAGTCAAAAATCAGGAATAGAATTCAAAACTCAACAACAAAACTTATCTCAAGAATTATCAAAACTAAGGATGTACCCTAGATTATTCTTTACTGATAGAAAGTAGAAGTAGGGCTTGAGGACGAAATCAGTCCATAACTATGACTTACATATGTGGAAGAATAAAGTTCTTGGCGAAAACTCGAAGAACGCTCAAACCCTAGCTTTTTCCTCTTAGATTCTTGCTCTAAGACTTGTAAGCATTAATAAACATAAAAGGGTTGATTAACATTGTTTAAACCCTTAATTAGGTGTAAAAACGTCATGATTAGGCTTAAAAAGGGTGGGAAAAGACTAAAATATCCATCTTAAAAATTGACGAAAACATTCTACGGGTCCATCTACAATTCATGATTTGTTCTACGGACCATATATCCCATCTGAAGAACTTGTATTGAATTTTACGGCTTAAAATCTCATTCTACGGATCCAATCTACGGCTCGTAAAAGTTCTTGCATCCCTTACAATGGATCCATAGGAATCGAACCCAAAAATCTGACTTCTCTGAAGTTTTTTATGAGTTGACAATATTGGTCGTCAAAATTTCCATGACCCGTAGAAGCAAGCCGTGGGAACTACCTTTAGGAAACTCTTATGTGACAGTCTTTGGTAAAGCGATCATAATGTTTTGTTCCGAACTCGAATGAGGCAAACATAAAGGAGTTGGAAAGAGGACTCATAGACCTTCAATTTGATAAGTTATGAGTCACATAATTCTTTTTGTGCGGAGTAATATGATCGTTGAAAGTTGACATATGTAGAATCTTATGTCAAAACTTAATCGGCAAGGAAACTTTCAAAGCAACTTTGTGCTAAGGGATTCTTGTGACCTTAATTCGTATCAAAATCCAATCCATACTAAAGAATTGACCTTAACATTTAAGAACAATTTAAGAGTCACCTGGTACAATCTTATACACAAATGAAGAATAATCTGGATCTTAACTTAGAAATATTTGGGGTGTTACAGTAGTCTTTGCACTTTTGAACAAGAGACAATTCATCATAACATGGATGAAAAAGATCTTTTTGATAAATACTATTATATACTTATTTTCATTATCTCTTACATATTAAAATTACAAAGTTATATTATTAAAGATGTTGTCACATAAGAATCGATTCAATTGTCCAAACAATAAGAGAACAATAGTTATTTCATGAATATTGTTCTAGATTATGATAAGTAAGCATTATTATCTTATTTACATATAATTTTACATAAATCATGATATAATAATCAAAATTATCATTTTTCAACATCGGAAAATCATGTTCCCTACCACATTATGGGGTTAATTTGCCTATTAAATTCAATCACACTTGTCTGAATTAACAGATGAACCATGGATTGTTGTTTTGCAATTAGTGAAGCCTCACAAATTCAGAGGTATTAATTCTAAAATTATAGTTTTTGTTAAAATTATATTATCATTACTATAAATACATTTAATATAATATTGTTACATATTATTCTACGAATAACTACTTTATTCATAGTTATTGGTATCAAATCAAATTATGTAATAATTCAAATCTACCACAATTTACTGAATTCAAAAACAGGTTTGACGACTTCATGTTATTATGTAATTCAATTAGATAAAATTGACAAATTTTACAAATTAATTGCTTCATGTGATTATAGATATGAGAAATATTCATAGACAAGTTCACAACAAATTTCAATTTCTGATGAGTTTTCTAAATGTATGGTCTCTTGTAAATTTCTTAGAGATTTCATTCAATACACTGAAGTGGATTTTTCATTATATTAATTAAAGATGATATGTTGTATTTTATGATTGTAAATATAATTGTATTATTATTAACAAGTCAAAAGAGTCTACTTATTGAATTGCTGCAAAAATCATATGTTTGGAACTTTATCACAAATGGTCATACTTGACTTGCTAGAAATATATCATAAAAGTTGATCCAGAGGGAAACAAATATTATTGCTCAAAATGCAATACTGAAGTTAAATTCGCTATTCACAAGTTTGAATAAACAATCTAAATATTTTAAATTTAATTAAAAATCATATAACACTCTATTTTATGATTTTAGGTATAACCTTCAAATTCATGTTATGGATGGAATTGGATTTATATTATTATTGCTTCGGAATAAAGAGGTTTTACAACCAATTGGAAAGACCGCCAACAAGTTAAAGGAAGGATTAACAAGAGATGCTAACAGTGCTTATCCAAGTGAACTTGATGATTTGATCGAGAAAACAAATTCATGTTTAAGTTTATTGATGATGAAGCATTACTAAAGAAATATTGTCATCCTTTCTCTTCAAGACACTTTGAATGTAAGTATCTTTACCACCAAAATCTACCTATAATTTTCATTTAAGTATATAAATTAGAACTTAAATTGTTAAAATAGAATACGTCTTTTGATTATGGACAAAGTTGTGGTGAAGATAAACTAATTGAGGTATATATCTTAAATCGACCTACATTTACATTTTTGTTGCTTTCCAAATTCTACAAATATTTTATGTTTTTGTACTTTATGTGTTTAATTATGCAAACACAAATAAATTTGTGATTCTGTATGTGTTCCAATTATTTAATGACATGTATGATGATCTTTGTAATGACCTCACTTAGCTTGAATCTGTAATAAAAGATTTAACATTTAGAGGATTAATTAAAACAAATTAGAAGACAGACATATAATCATAAGATGTAATAAAGTTTTGAATCATATATATCTCAATCTCCCAAGTTCAGCAATGATCTGTAACAACTCATCTCGTCTTTACAGATGTATTAATTGTGAAATAATTTGACCAAAAAAGAGGGTCGATTCGGGCCGCTATAGCAGGATCAGGAGTTTGATTGGGCCGTGATAAATGTAGAAAAATTCTTTAAACTGCCCATAATCACCCAAGAACATTTTGGAGAAGAAAAAGGACGACCTATGACATTTTCATTAGTTTTTTCATCACAAATCTTCGTAAAGGTGAGCAATCCTATTTCCATCCTTTGTAGCTCGATATCCTACTTTTGTAGTAGTTTTGAGAAGACAATTTTTTCCCTAGGGGAGGATTTGGGTTCATCCTACGGTGGGGAAAATATGAATTATGAGGATTTTAGGGTATAAGACCTTGTGCTAGCTATTCTTAAGAATGATTATTCTTGATTTATTTATCATAATTCACTAATGTGGCCATGAATTTGTAGTTCTAGGTGAATTATTGGTGGAAAACCCCTGCAGTGGATGGAAAAATTATGATCTTGGCCTAGGGTTTGGGACTATGATATAATTTGAAAATATTTAGGTAATTCATGATTGATTTTGTATTGTATTATTAATTTAGACCAAGAACAAGCTAAAAGTATCACAAAATGAGTCAAGGTTCACGATTATACTTCTGCAGTAGTTGCTTGGCCTCCAAATAGGCTAGATTTTCTCAACTGAATAGTAGACCTATATTATATTTCATAATATTCTTATAGATGGCTGGCAAATTTCATCCATAGGCCTTCGGACACGAAGTTTGGATGGTTAAAAATTATTGTTTATTGTTATTAAGGCGAGGGAAATGATAATGACTAAGGAGTGGTTCTCTAGTTTTTGATTGATAAGTGTAACACCTCAGAAATTGGAAAGTTGAGTTAGAAAGGAAAACTTCATAAATGCTCACAGGTGCGAATTTTGACAAGTGCACCTACAAACCGTACTAGGTCATACGGTCCGTAGATGGTGGTCATGTAATGGATCCTACAAAATTTGAAAATATCAAGTCCCAGATGAGGGTCTACAGACAGCCAAGAAGATATGTAGGAATCCTCATGAGTCATAGAAGGTGGCTTGTAGAATGAAAATCTAGACTTGGTAAAATTTTGGATAACCGGGGGTTTACGATTGGGACCTACAGCCCGTAGGAGGGTCTATGGACCGTAGGAAGTGTTCATGGAAAATGATCAGAGATATGAAGTTCCATCACTTGTTCTACGGATGACTAGAACAGTTTGTAGAGGGTTGTATGGACCATAGGTCTGTCCATAGAGTCACTTCGTTAGTTTTTAGTTCAGGGTTAGTTGGGTCTTTTACTACCCTTTTAACACCTAATTTATATCATTTTGACTGTATAACTAAGTCCTATAACTAATTTCACTCTTCAAATCTACCTATTCCCTCTCATTCACTCAAAATCCCCCAAAAACTCTCAAGGTTTTCCCTCCAAATTCTCTCTATGGATTTATCTCAAATTGAATTAGGGTTCTTTAAGCCTTCAAGTCTCCTCTTCCAATTTCAAAGCTAAGATTCATCAAGGTATGTGAGAAGTTAATCAATGGGTTCTCTTTCATCCATTGAGTCCCAAAGATTTCTCTATTTTCTTCTATGATTTCCATCCAAATTCTAGGATTTTGTATGTTCTTCACGGGTTCAATTATTTATGATTTAATTCACTACATTTGATTTTATTATGCAAGATTTGATCCAAATTATATGTTTTCAAAGTATTTCATATGAACTCATGTTATATCATATATGCCTATTTTATGATCATGAATTTAAGCTTTGAAATTATGCATGCATGAGGAACTGTAGTGACTATGATTCTATTGTATCCTTGCACACAAATTGAGTTATCATTGTATTTCTAAATACACAGAATTGTTATTCATGTTCTAAAAGCTTTTCTTTATATTGCATTTACATTATTGCTTTATATTTGTAATGACCCGGACCCAAAAGGTCATTTTTGATATTTTTGAATAGTCATTTAACTATAGTTAATTAATTTGCAGGTAATTTGGTTATTCTTAATAATAATGGGCCAAGTCTGAAATATTAAAATTGGTTAATAGAAATTATTGTTTTTAATACATAATGAGTTTAGAAAAGAAAAAAAAAAACAAATTGCCTGCACAAAGCTCTGCGGCGGCTGGCGTAGGAGTTGCTCGATTTTTCGTCTATGTAATAAGTAACAATGCTCAATATATGCAATTGTGTGTAAGGAATGGAGTTATATTATTGTTATTATTATAATGGTGAACATCATAATCTTTTATAGTGCATTAGTGACTGCAAACTTAGATTTGAATTGGGAAAATCGAGGTCATTTATTGAGGCCTAATGAGAAAATAATGTTTGCTTGATTGTTGGCTGCATATAGTAATTCAGTTCTGTTCGTGTGGAGGTGACTGATGAGTTCACGATTTGGACTTTTTTAGAGTTTTATTTAGATAGATTTAGTGTTCTCAAATGCATATTTTGTCTCAATTACTGATGAAAATCTTTGAGTTTCAGGTATTTGGAGTGAGAGACAAAGCATGGACACTATTGGGCAAAAAGGAATAAGGCAACTGAAAACACGAAGAAAAGACGATCTGGGGATCGCGTAAACCATTAGGCGAGTCGCCGAATGGCTATGGTCTCGCCTAATGTTCCAGTGTGCCAAGCCCAGAAGGAGAAAATTAAGTTGGCGATAGAAAGGATCAGTCAGTGTGTCGCCGAACAGTTTCGTGATGCAGTGTCTTATCGCCCAAAGTTAAAGAACCTCAAATTTGCTAAAGGCCAAGGCAAAAATGCGATGAACCAGACCCAAGGGCGGATCGCCTAGTGGATCGGCGATCTCGACTAACTGCACCGAGTGATCCATCGCAACACACTTTTTGACAACTATAAATACCTATTTAAATTTTTAGTTTAGTATCAAATTTTACAATTCAGAAACAAATTTTTAGAATTTTAAGTTTTTAGAACTTAGAGTTTTGGAGAGTTTGTTCCTGAGCTTTGAAGATTTGAAGGTTTCCATTTCCAAGAAATTGGAAGTGGGTATTGAAGATTCTTCATATTTGACGTGTGTAAAGGCAATATTTATCGTACCCATTTGATGGAAACACTTTTTGGTATCGACTTTTGTT
>NW_006239609.1:33149-33505 GCF_000226075.1 Solanum tuberosum | reverse complement strand
TGCTAATTGATAGTTCATTTGTTGTTTAAAGGTGATTTCGTTCAGTAGTGGTGTTTAAATTTAATGGGGTCGCTGTTTCAAATACAATTTTATCTTCGTGTTTTTTACTTGCTCGAGAGAGAGGTTGTAAAACCAAAACTACTGAATCGACAGTCTATTGTTATTGGGTTGTCGTGGGTTCACCTCGAGAGAGTAAATCCTAAATCCTCTCCCACACATTCAGCGAGAGAGAGTGAATGGACTAAGGCGAAGGCTGCACTTCATTGCCGCTTATCGATGTTCGAGAGAAACCAATTTGATTCGGGGTAAATTGTTCGAGAGAAAATTTATCCCCACTAAAGTCTAGCCTAGTTACC
>NW_006239609.1:25194-31920 GCF_000226075.1 Solanum tuberosum | reverse complement strand
TTTGTTCCTGAGCTTTGAAGATTTGAAGGTTTCCATTTCCAAGAAATTGGAAGTGGGTATTGAAGATTCTTCATATTTGACGTGTGTAAAGGCAATATTTATCGTACCCATTTGATGGAAACACTTTTTGGTATCGACTTTTGTTTCTTTACTATGTCTAGCTAAAACCCCAATTCTTGGGGTGTGATTATGTGAATATGGGTTAAATTTACTGTTGGGTATTTGCTTATAGATAGTTATTTTGTTGTTTAAAGGTGATTTCGTTCAGTAGTTGTGTTTAAATTTAATGGGGTTGTAGTTGCAAATACAATTTTATCTTCGTATTTTTGATTTGCTCGAGAGAGAGGTTGTAAAACCAAAACTACTGAATCGATAGTCTATTGTTATTGGGTTATCGTGGGTTCACCTCGAGAGAGTAAATCCTAAATCCTCTCCCACACATTCAGCGAGAGAGAGTGAATGGACTAAGGCGAAGGCTGCACTTCATTGCCGCTTATCGATGTTCGAGAGAAACCAATTTGATTCGGGGTAAATTGTTCGAGAGAAAATTTATCCCCACTAAAGTCTAGCCTAGTTACCAATTTACAGCGATTTATTATAAATAGCATTTACCCGGTTGTTTATTTTAGCCCATATTCCTATCACATCCCAAGAATCCCGTCTCCATATTTGCATTTTCATTTTTAATTGTTATTTTAGTTGATAATTGATTATGAAATCCCCCCTTTGATAGTTGACACTTGTGTCACCCTTTAATTTGATATGTTTTTCTTCGTATATGTCTTTAGCTATAATTGACTTGAGCGAAGTTCTTGTTTTTCTCTAAATTCTCTATTACAAACCGCTCCCTTGGGACTCGACCGTAACTCACTAGTTGGGTTATATTACTACTCACGATCGTTGGCACTTGAACTGGAAGTAGTGTCCTGATACGTGAAATAAAAATGGCACCACTGCCGGGGAGTGGTGTTAGTTGAGAATTTCTAGTTAAGTTGAGTTTTGTTGTTGTTAGTTATAGTTCTACTTACGTAATTTTTAGTTTAGTTTAGTTTGTTTGTGTTGAAAACATGAAGTATGAGCGTAAACGACAGCAATGGCAGCCAAGTAGGCCATCAAGACGACATCGGAAACTTCAACGATGTCAACGAGCCTCTTGCTAATGAACCCCATCTCATGGGCGGTATTGGTGCCATATTCTTGCCTCCGGCCGAAGGGAATGCGGTATTTCACATCATGAGCACTATGTTGCAACTCTTGAAACTAAAGGGGCTTTTCAGTGGTTTAGCTCATGAGGACCCTCATGAGCATATTAGAAACTTTGTGGATGTATGTGGACCATTCTCCTTCAAGAATATCTCCCAAGAGTAGGTCCGATTGAGGTTGTTCCCGTTCTCTCTAATGGGAGAGGCGTGCAAGTGGCTGACTGAATTGCCACGTGAATCAATCACTTCGTGGGAGGAGTTGGTTAACGCATTTCAAGTCTGATTCTTCCCTCCTTCGAAGATGATGACTCTTCGGGATAACATTCAGAGCTTTAAGCGTCTAGAAGGTGAGCCAATGCACAAAACTTGGCTACGATTCAAGAAGTTGGTGCGTCAATGCCCAACCCATGGCTTGCCTGATAACGTGTTGCTGCAATATTTTTACCGGAGTCTTGACTCGATAAATAAGGGTGTTACTGACCAACTTTCTCCGGGAGGTTTGATGCAACAACCTTATATGATAACGGCTCAGCTCTTGGATGACATGACTACCATAAACAGGGCGTGGTATACCCGTGAATACCAAGTCTCCCCTCTCACGTTCAAGCTGACTAAGGAACATATGGAGAAAGACCAAGAGAGGGACCAAAACATGGCCAAGATCATGACACAACTTGATATTTTGTCTAAAAATGTCATGGGAGCTGATACTCGTAGTGTCAATGTCGTGGGTGTCGGGTGTGCTAATCTGGATGAGTCCAAGTTTGAAGCCTTGTATAATGAAGAGGTAAATTTCCTAGCCAACCAAGGTGGTGGCTATCATATCCTAGTCCCATTCAGTGTCGATCAAGCAGTTGGAGACCCAAATGGGTCATATAACATCTCACCTCAACTCGAGACAGCAGGGGCGTTTGCCTAGTGATACTATGGTTAACCCCAAGAATGAGGTTTGAAGGTGGACTTGCGTCGTTTCGCGACGTTAACTAAGGCGCTGCTTGGGAGGCAACTCAAGTTTTCTTATTTGTTTATCTATCTTTGATTGGAATAATGGTGTGTTGGTTGTGCAGGTTAAAGTGTGGAAAATGTTCGGAAAGAAGGAAATTGGCGAGAAAAAGATCCAGTCGGCGCATTGCCGAAAGGGTCGGCGACCCCGACTCAGACTGCCATTGAACCCAAGACAAATTTAACTTGGAGTCTGCAACTTTCGGTGAAAACCAGGAAATTATTGGCGAGACGCCGACCTAGTGGGCAACCCCGATATAGTCCGCCGTTTGGAACTACAAATCTACTAGAAGTCCTATAAATATTCAGTGAGATCAGTGTCTACTCGGCGAGTAAGACTAATGTCGCCGAATAGGCAAAATCTGGACGGTTTTTAAGGCCAAAAGGTTTTTTTTTAAACTCCTTAACTTTCCTGCTCTTTAGCGCTTCACAAACTCACACCTGCACATTATTCTTTATATTTTGGCATTCTCTAAGTGTTTAGTCATCGCTTTGTGCTCGGAACTTGGATTACATTGCCGCCTAACGACTCAATCTTGACTTAATCAGCATTAAAGGTTGGTTTCCCGATCCCCGAGTTTATTTTTGACATTTTGGACTCTTATGCACATGATCTTACCGTGTTGTTGTGTGCTGGGCCTCTCTGATAGGATTAGTATGCGTAAATGCCGATTTTAGTTCGAATATCTTACCCGTAGTGTTTTGGTTGTTGAAATTCCGTAGCTTGGTGCATTGAAATATATTAAAATTTGGTGGGTAGTGCTTGTATGTTATGTGTCTTGTTTGAATTTATGTTAAGCATGCTTTGATTGTGTTTTCGGGGGTTGCGGGGTTGAATTCGATAAGTTGGGTTGAAAATAGGCACGTTAGGTCGTTTGGCGAGCTGGGTCCAGTTCGCCGAACCACTCGGCGGTTCACCTAATGTCCCCAGCTCGCCTTTAAGTTCAAGCTTTATGTGTTGTTTGGCTCTGTAACTTTTGGTGAGAAGCCTGAGATCGCCGATGGCACTCGACGACTCGTCGAACGAGTTTTTGATCGCCCTTTGTCTGCACCCCTGCGTCTTTTCGGCACTGTACCTTTCAGCAAGAAAACCATGCTCGCCGAATGATGTCGGCGATTCGCCAAAAAGTTCAGCGGGTTTGCCTGCAACTGATTTTCTGTGTTTTTGTCGAATATTTTCTAACTTTGTCTTGAGGCTTTGCAGACATGGCTAGACCCAAAGTTGCTGGGAGAATCATGCCACCCAGACTGATAAGAGCACGGAATTTCAAATTGAATGAAGGAAGGTCGAATCCTCCCAAGAAGGGAAAGCAAGAACCTTCACCTGGAAACAAAGACAAAGGCAAAAGGCCCAGTTCTAACAAGAAGACTAATCCACGAGACCCATCTATTCCTTCATGGGCCCGGGGAATCTATGAAGCTATGCGGAAATTTTTGGCGAATACACTTGTAGCAACTCCTGATGAGTCTTGTGCTATTGTTCCTTTTGAAGGGACTCCGGGCACTGATGCCCAAGTCCAGACTGATGCACCAGACACTGATGCCCAGACAGATGGAGCGACTGCTTAGACATGATCCCCGCTTTACCTCCCTCTTTGTTTTACTTTAATTCTGACTTGTGGATATTATATATATTTTTTAATTTGAGGACAAATGTTATTTTTTATTTATGGTGGGGTGAGCCTCACCTTTTGTGTGACTTTCGTAATTCTGGTTTTGTCTATATATTTGGGCTTTGAGCTTAATTTTTGTTATACACTGCTTTTTGTGGATGCTTGAGCTTGTGGCTCCTTGTTTTTAATTGCAAATGATTTTTGACACTTCCTAAAATTTTACCACCTTTTGTTTGTGTTGAATGTGGTTGTTCTTGTGCAAATTTGAGTATCGGTTTGATCAATACCGATGACTCAGATAGTGCTCATAATCGAACATAACTGAATGCATAGACAATATGTGAACTCCTTGCATCTCGTTGTGTCTAGCCAAGTATCGAATTGAGTCTCTTGTGATGAACATTGCACACTAGCGAAAGTGTGAAGTCTTGTTTGACTTTGGTGTCAATGCCTTGTGTGATGAGCTTACCTTGAACCATGTGTGATGACACCTAGAATTTGCCCTGTTGGTCCAGCTGACTAAGTGATGCGAACTTTGATATGATCTTAGGCAACGTTAAAGAGTGTGAAACAATTTGACATTACCTCTCTTTTGTGGCTTAACCTGTGTGTGAACCTCTTTTGAACACCCTTTGAACCTTAGCCTCTTCTTGAAAGAAATTTAATAAAAATGTGACCTCTCTTGACCTATTACCTCTAATCCTCATGATTTGTGGTTTGTGTGAATAGCCAACTTAGGCCAAAAGCCTAAGTTGGGGGTGTGGTGAAAAGAGAAGGTAATCAAGAAGTGCAAGAAAATCCCCTTTGACCCATGGTGTTGAGAAAAAAATGGAACCCCTCCATACAAAAAGAAAATAAAATAAAAGAATGAAAAAGAAAAAGAATGAAAAAGTTGTGGAATAAAGTTGTGAGAAGACAAAAAGAAATGGGGTTTCCAACAGTCCATGGAAAGTGAATAATGGGATGACTTAAAAGCATGAATGACAAATGATGAAGAAAAGGAAATGAAGTGTTGTTCACACCGCATTTCGTGAGAACTATAGCCAATGAGTCGAAATAACCATACCTTTACACTCAGCCCCATTACAAGCCTTAAAAAAACCTTTTTGATCTTGAGTGAGCTGAAGCAAATGTTGGTTGGAAAATACGGGCAAACCTATAGGTGAAATCATGCATTGTGTTTATCTTTGTGAGTGTGAGAGTTGATCTTGATTCCGGAACTTCAAATGATTGAGCCATTGTGTGTGAATATGGAATCATTCTTTATGTGAGGGCATTTGATCACCTTTGTTGGGATTGAACTTGCATTTGAATCAAGTATAGTGAGCTTGAGATTCTTTGGGTAATGGTGAGTCACACCTTGAATCTTTGAGTGCACAATTGATCCTTGCACGAGTAAGTTAGGACTTTTTGTGCGCATTCATGATTGAGTCTTATGTAGCACTATTTGAGACATCCTTTTTGAACTGATGAACTTGAATTTTACTTGAGTACAAGCAAAATTTTAAGTTGGGGTGTTGATGAGTCCATGATTTCGACTCTTTTAGGGCTATATTTTGATAGATTTAGTGTCCTCAAATGCATATTTTGTCTCAATAGCTGATGAAAATCCTTGAGTTTCAAGTATTTGGAGTGAGAGCCAAAACATGGACATTATTGGGCAAAAAGAAATAAGGCAGCTGAATAGATGAAGAAAAGACGGCTTGAGGATCGCCTAAACCATTAGGCGAGTCATCGAATGGCTATGGTATCGCTTAATGTTCCAGTGTGCCAAGCCCTGAAGGAGAAAATCAAGTCATCGATAGAAAGGAGCAGTTGGCGTGTCGCCGAACAGTTCTGCGACGCAGTGCCTTATCGCCCAAAGTTACAGAACCTCAAATTTGCTGAAGACCAAGGCAGAAAGGCAATGAACTAGACCCAAGGGCGAATCGCCGAGTGGATCGGCGATCCCGACTAACTGCGCCGAGTAATCCTTCGCAACACACTTTTTGACAACTATAAATACCTATTTAAATTTTTAGTTTAGTATCAAGTTTAACAATTTAGAAACAAATTTTTAGAATTTTATGCTTTTATAACTTAGAGTTTTGGACACTTTGTTCCTGAGCTTTGAAGATTTGAAGGTTTCCATTTCCAAGAAATTGGAAGTGGGTATTGAAGATTCTTCATATTTGACGTGTGTAAAGGCAATATTTATCGTACCCATTTGATGGAAACACTTTTTGGTATCGACTTCTGTTTCTTTACTATGTCTAGTTAAAACCCCAATTCTTGGGGTGTGATTATGTGAATATGGATTGAATTTATTATTGGCTATTGCTTATAGATAGTTATTTTGTTGTTTAAAGGTGATTTCGTTCAGTAGTTGTGTTTGATTTAATGGGTTGTAGTTGCAATACAATTTTATCTTCGTATTTTTGATTTGCTCGAGAGAGAGGTGTAAACCAAACTACTGAATCGATAGTCTATTGTTATTGGGTTATCGTGGGTTCGCCTCGAGAGAGTAAATCCTAAATCCTCTCCCACACATTCAGCGAGAGAGAGTGAATGGACTAAGGCGAAAGCTGCACTTCATTGCTGCTTATCGGTGTTCGAGAGAAACCAATTTGATTCGGGGTAAATTGTTCGAGAGAAAATTTATCCCCACTAAAGTCTAGCCTAGTTACCAATTTACAGCGATTTACTATAGAGAGGTTGTAAAACCAAAACTACTGAATCGATAGTCTATTGTTATTGGGTTATCGTGGGTTCACCTCGAGAGAGTAAATCCTAAATCCTCTCCCACACATTCAGCGAGAGAGAGTGAATGGACTAAGGCGAAAGCTGCACTTCATTGCTGCTTATCGGTGTTCGAGAGAAACCAATTTGATTCGGGGTAAATTGTTCGAGAGAAAATTTACCCCCACTAA
>NW_006239609.1:21494-24973 GCF_000226075.1 Solanum tuberosum | reverse complement strand
TTGACACTTGTGTCACCCTTTAATTTGATATGTTTTTCTTCGTATATGTCTTTAGCTATAATTGACTTGAGCGAAGTTCTTGTTTTTCTCTAAATTCTCTATTACAAACCGCTCCCTTGGGACTCGACCGTAACTCACTAGTTGGGTTATATTACTACTCACGATCGTTGGCACTTGAACTGGAAGTAGTGTCCTGATACGTGAAATTAGTGACAGGTGAGGAGTTGGTTCCTTGGCTTATGCGATTCCACTAGTGGTTTCGTAACCAATGGTTCTCATATTTATTAATTCTTGTTTTATTATCACATTATGATTCAAGTTTTGATATATTAATACATGTAATTAAATAATTGGGCTGTAGTGTTTGGAGAAATTATGACTTAACCTTAGACTTGAAATTTAGGAAATATGGGATTTAACCTATTGGTTGGAATCAAGATTAAGGAACTTTATTATACATTTGAGTGATTTTTGTGGTCAAGGATAGACAAATAATAATATGTGTGTTGTTAGTTTCACAATCTTATTGTGATTAATTATTTGAATAGATTCATTGATTTGGAAGCTCAACGAAATAGGAAGGCTCAAGTCCCGGAGTGATCATTCTATTATTTGAGGCAAGTGAATTTCTAAGCCCTTGTTAAGTGCATAGAATCGTGTATTTCCTTGTGGTATGTGTTGGGGAGTAATGGGAATTAGTGATGGGTTGACTTGTCTATGTTGAATAATTCTAATGATGGAAAATGTGTAAAAAAAGTAATGTGATTAATTGTTGGTGTGTGATGTTTGAGAATGATTTGAAAGGCATATTGATTAATTGTTGATATTGTATCACGATTGTATTGTTGTGAAATGTTCATTGTTATGAAAATGGTCATCTCCTCATTATTTGTGTGAACATGACATTTGCATTGGTTCTGAGACATGGTTGTGATATACGTATCGCGCGCCGCGATGGATACTATATTTCGAGGGACGTATCGCGCGCCGTGATGGATACTATATATCGAGGGTCGTATCACACACCGCGATGGATGCATGGACATATATGTCCCCCATAGGTCCCGGACTGAGAGACAACGAGTGTGTATCACTAGGTCAGACATGAATCACTATACTTATTGCATTGCACATATTTATCATTAGTGAACTTGATATTGTGTTTTGCTAATCTTGTAAGTGCCTTTCTATGGAACTTTGATTGATGAATATTGAGCTTCACTATAACAAAAATAACTTTTAGCGGCAATAAATATACACATTAATAAAGAGTGCTAAAGTCTTTACCAGCATTAGTTAAGTGTCATTAGATCCAATGTCGCTAAAGCCTTTAGGGACATATACAAAGAGTGCGAATTGCCACTAAAAATACATATTTAGCGGCAATTACTACTTAATTACCGCTAAAGCTCATTTTTGATGTAGTGCTTGTTGTTAAGGATATGTAATTGTTAGAGTGTTGTTGTTGAGCTGTGTGCTATGTGAATTATGAAATGTTAGGTTGGGCTGGTTTTTATGCAGGTTATAGTTGTGGAGGTTGTGATTGATTATTATTGAGTTTGTTGTTAAGAATATTGAATGTTAGAATGTTGTTGTTGAGATATGTGTTTGTAAATTGTGAACTGTTAGGTTGAGTTGGTTTTATGCAGGTTAGAGGTTCGGTTGGGGTGTAAGGAGTACCCGTATTCTATCCCTTTAGCTTGTGTTTAGAGGTTTACTTGATGAGTACCGTGTGGTTTGGTACTCACCCCTTTTTCTACTTTTTTGTAGGTTACTAGCCTGGACCTTTGTGATATTTTCTCTTCTTCCTGTCTGAGGCTTCTGATGGAGGTTTATGAGGTAGCTGCTTGTCATTTCAGCGGACCTTCTTTCTCCTTAATTATGATATTGTTATATTCCAGAAACAATATTATTTGAGACTTGTATTTTCTTTCAATTTTGTTACAACACATTAGAGGTTTGTGCACATGACAACCAGATTTTGGGGTATTTTTAAGTTGATTATAAATTTCCAAATTTTATTGTAATGACTGAGTTTTATGCTGACTTGTCTTGGTGGGATAAGACGAGTGCCATCACATCCATTTTTGGATCGTGACAAAATGGTATCAAAGCCCAAGCTCATAGGTCTCATGTGTATACAAGCCGAGTCTTAGTAGAGTCTCGAGGATCTGTACGGAGACGTTGGTACTTATCTTCGAGAGGCTATAATGACTTTTAGAAAAAATCTTCCCTTCTTGGATCTCTATCGTGCGTACTTTATCATGTTTTGATTGTTATCGCTTCACTCCACTCACTCTCACTTATAGTGATGACTCGTGCGTAGTTCCTCATATGAGTAGTTGGTGTGTTGTGTATGGCTTGGAGGTTAAATTTGGGTTAGATGTGATAAACTTATGAAAATGATATGTGGTCAAATTCAGAATGTTAAGCGACTCGAATGGGTTGAGTTAGGTAATGGCTTGACGAAATATTTTGAGAATATCTGAATGATGAGGTTGAACAATGATTTAAGGGACTTCATAAATGTGTTATCTTTTTTCTTTTCTTTTTTTGTTAGCTACCCCAGCTGAGGGAATAATACTTGTGTGGTATAGGCAATATCTTGAGTGGTTTGACAATTGGAAGTGGAATGATTAAAGGCGTGGCTGGATAATGAACATTGTAACTATGGAAAATACAGTAAGTAAAGTTGTCATAACATGTATGGGTTGCTTAGCAAATTATGAGAATAATGTTGCACCAATTGAGGTTAGAATTTCTACAACAATTTTATATATTAAGTGTATATAAAAAAGGATCATTAGACGACTACTACAATAGTATCAATGCTTATTTGGTTAGATTTATGTAGTGTGTTACTTCTACTATCGACCTGAACTACGAAATAATGTATATCACTTGGCCTAGAGACGAAGTGGATTTGGTAATGTTTTATAGTTTTCCAATGGATAAAAATGTGCGGGCTATTTGGGGTACAATCTTTTTGATAGGTATGATGTGTTCTAGTGGTGGATCTAACAAACTTTCACGATGTGGTACTAGTGTTATATGAAAACGGATACGTCGATTGTAAGCGTGAATACTAACTACTTAAGGAGTTATCAATTATATCACATGCTCAAATAATAAGATTTGATGTTGCATTAATATTTGAGAAACCAACTAGCTTGTTACTACGGACGAATGGGTTAAGCATTATTTATAAGGAAGCTTTTAGTGGTGGTTCTTTGGTACGATATTAATGTGTTTAGGTTGTGAAGTGTATCTCGAGGATTTTAAATGAGTGGTGATTTTCATCGTAAGCTCCATGGAAGTGGATCGCTATTAGGATGACAAGCTTATGGGTAAAGAAAATCCCAACGAATATACTTGAATGAAGGTAATTGAGAATTTTAGTAAGAAAGTGCGTATAAAATTGCGTTAGTCTTTTGAATTTGATTGGTATAGCTGGGTTTGAGATGTCATGTCGATGACAA
>NW_006239609.1:20996-21199 GCF_000226075.1 Solanum tuberosum | reverse complement strand
CGAAGCAGTACCATGTCGCCCAATGACCCAGAGCACGACTATGCTGAAGGCTAGTGCAAGACGATGATAAACTACACCAAAGGGCGAATCGCCGAGTTGATCGGTGATTCCGACTAACGACGTTGAATGGTCCGCTGCAACAAAAATCTGTGAAAGCTATAAATACTAGTTAGAGTTGTAGTTTTAAGTGTCGAACAATTATT
>NW_006239609.1:1348-20647 GCF_000226075.1 Solanum tuberosum | reverse complement strand
AGAGAGTGAACCCTAGTCTCATGTCCACACACTCAGCTCGAGAGAGTGAGTGGGTTAAGATGTAAGCTGGTCTTCATGCGGCAAGTGAGTGTCCGAGAGGAACGCATTTGAAACGGTGTAAGTTGCTCGAGAGAGAGCTTATCCCCCTTAAAGCTTAGCCTAGTCACAATTACTCTATGAAACTTCTATCGAAAGCATGTACCCAATAATCTAGCTTAACCCGTATTCCCATCACATCCAAGGATCCCCTCTCATTTCTTAGAAACCCTTGTTGATTTTGTTGTTTTTAACTTACTAGTGACAAAACCCCCATTGTTAATTGACACGTTTGTGTCCCCTTTAATTTATAATATTTTTACTCGTTAATGTCTTTAGCTACGACTAGTTAGAATGAAATTTTATTTTTCTATAATTTCCTAAAACCACTCTCTTGGGACGATCCAACCCTTGGTAGGATTACTAAAGTATTGTACGATCGTAGACACTTGCATCGGAAGTTGTGTCTTGATTACGCAAATATCAAAAGTGCATATAAAATTATGTTAGTCCTTTGATTTTGATTGATATAGTTGGGTTTGAAATGTCATGTTGATGAAAAGGTTGACTTCGTGGTGATGACAAGAGCTAACTGAGCATGATGGTAATAAGATTTCGTGATAGATTGTGATTGATATGCAACTATATAATAAGGATTGTTGGTTAAACGAATTTTGTATTGTAATGATGACTTGCGAGTATGTAAAGTTATGGTTTGACACTATTTGGTGAGTAGCTTGATTGCATGGAAAGTTATAGGAGGTGTTGAGACACCCTTTGAATAAAATTGAAAGGAGTTAGAGTCATAAATGGAAAGAATTAGTGTAATGTAGTTTAGTCTTTGGAAAGAGGTGATCGAGAATAAAGATATTTACTTTGAGTGCAAGGACAAAATATGTATCTTCAAATAGTAGAAAATTGAGTTCAGAGACGCGTGGTTTCATCTATTTTTCTCTACTTATGATAACATTGTCACTGGTTCATCACATTGGTTAAAAACTATTGGATAAATTTTGAGAAAAGAGTGTACAGATGATTAGCTCGAGTGTGATGATAAGTTTTTTTTGTGGTTTTGAGTTTAGTAACGAGTACAGTTGATTTTTTAGCGAAAGATATGATAGGGTCGATGTAGAGGTGATCAATGATAAGCTAAGATACGTGAATTCATAAAAATCCTCTAGGTATGAGCTAATATTGATAGATAAAGGGATTGTGTTACACAGTTGGATTCAAAATTCAAGTTTCTCATTGTGAGTTTAGGTTTGTGGTAGTGTGTTTTGTCAAGGTATGGATTGATAAGGTAAGAAATAATTAATTGTGTAGTGTATTGAGCAATTGGAAGGACTTGTGCATGGTTTGGATTGTAAAGTTGTTACTTTTGATTGTTAAAAGACCCGAGGAAGGGTTTCACTTAAAAGTTTTGGTTTAAAGTAAAAGATAAAATGTCATGGGTTGTTGGTCAATGGATAAGTTTGGTAAGTGAGTCAGTGAAAAGAAAAAGAGTCAGGTGTATTGAAGAGTTCAAGGTATTTGAAATTTTTGACATAGGAAGAATTTAAGAAAGGTGAATGAATAAGACCTCTTGTATAGACCTTTGGTTAGGAGTTGAAGGAGATATGGCTTTTTATCTTTAAATTCAGATATGACTATGAAATGTGAACTGGTTCGGCACAGACTTAATAGAGTTTATCAGCGACTTTTATGAGGATTGAGTTTTAATTTGGGTGACAAACAATGATATGTGGAAGATTCGTTGTGGTTATGTCAAGCTAGATTGTTCAAATTACGGCAATTGACTTGTGGATGCACTACATGATGGGATACAATTTTACATGATTATTAAGGATTTCGAGTTAGATTGCTACGCTATTGATGGGACTACACACACTGATGTGATGTGTTACATAGACACTTGATAGTAAATAGAGGTTATGTGCTCATAATATATAGACTTATTGAGGTGACTAAGAATTTCTCTAAATTTTGGCATGAGGTATGTGATGGTTTGAAATGGTAGTTGAAACATGGTATGTGAAAGATTGCGTAGAGTGACGTTGTGTGATTCAATTGTTGTACTATTAAAGTGAAATTAGTGCTTTCAGTCTTGGGTGCGACTTGTATATGTCATGGAATGCTTAAATGAAAAGTGAGGGACCCATAGTTTGAAATTCATAGAGGATATGATGTGCTTGCTAAGAAGACTTCGATACTAGTGACAGTTTGAGAGTAAGGTAAATGACTGGTGGGGTTACGAAGTTCTGTTATTATTAAGAGTGTTGGTATTAGTGGAGTACTTTGAGAAGTATGTGGGGTTTGATGAATTGAGTATGTGTACGATTGTAATGGAGACTACACTGGTTAATTGTGGGTGGCAAAAAAATCTAGAGATGGAGTGAGATGAATGGAATTTTATTTATATGGGGACTATGGAAGGAATATCTAGTGTTATTCGACCTTGCTTCCGTATATTCTTATCTGACCACTTTCTTTGTACTGGACATTATTTGAAGTATGATTCACTGCTTATACTATGCTTTTTTCCACATCTATGGGTGAATTCCTAGTGGTGGATCGGGTGTACCGATCATGTGATTGTCCTTATGGTAAAGTGGCATCCTTGAGTAGACTTGGTCACTTAAGTTATGGCATGTTTGGTGTTGTTTGGGAAAGTAGAAGTATATCACTGGTTCTACATGCACGACCTTGCTTATGAAAACTTATAGAAGAGCTTCTGTGAATAGTTACAGTTATCCGACATTGTTGTTAAAGGTTCTACATCCTAGAGTGTACCGCTTGTTGGGTGTTTACTTAATCATTTCCTTTTTTTGCATTAGATAAGTTTGATTCTCCCTTGATGAGGGCTTGGTGTCTAAAGATCATATTTTTATAACTTAAACTCGTGAAAAAACTGTGTTGTGAAAAGAAAATTTTGATAAGTTATGTGATGGTTTGTGAATTACGACTGTGTGGTGGTTGGTTCAGATTCACTTCTAGTTGTAGTCGGTATTGATTCAGAATTTTATTGTGGTTATTTGAGAAAAAATTCATTGTGGGATTGTGTAATGGTCTGGAGGGTTTCGGTTCAGATTGAGTTCACGGGTTAGATTGCGGTTTGATAAGCACTCCTGATTTGTAAATCGGGTCAAGTTGATTCGAAAATTTAGTTCTTAGTAGTTGATCTTAATGGAATGATCTTAAGGAGGAACTCACTTAGAGAGATGAACACCGACTGGTAGGTCAAACCTCAAGATTTTGGTAATGTCGGATATTCTTCCTTCTTCTTCTTTATGTTCGAGGACGAACATCGTTTTTAGTGGTGGATAATGTAATGACCCGAACCCAAAAGGTCATTTTTGATAATTTTTAATAGTCATTTAACTATAGTTAATTAATTTGCGGGTAATTTGGTTATTCTTAATAATAATGGGCCAAGTCTGAAATATTAAAATTGGTTAATAGGAATTTTTTTTTTAATACATAATGAATTTAGAAAAGAAAATAATAATAAAAAAAAAAAATTGCATGCACAAAGCTCTGTGGCGGCCGGCGTAGGAGTTGCTCGATTTTTCGTCCAGGTAATAAGTAACAATGCTCAATATATGCAATTGTGTGTAAGGAATGGAGTTATATTATTGTTGTTATTATAATGGTGAACACCATAATCTTTTACAGTGCATTAATGACTGCAAACTTAAATTTGAATTGGGAAAATCGAGGTCATTTATTGAGGGCTAAAGAGAAAATAATGTTTGGCTGATTGTTGGCTACATATAGTTGAAATTGAGTTCTGTTCGTGTGGAGGTGATTGGCGAGGAGTTGGTTCCTTGGCTTATGCGATTCCACCAATGGTTCTCATATTTATTAATTTTTGTTTTATTATCACATTATGATTCAAGTTTTGATATATTAATATATGTAATTAAATAATAGGGTTGTAGTGTTTGGAGAAATTATGACTTAACCCTAGACTTGAAATTTAGGAAATATGGAATTTGACCTATTGGTTGGAATCAAGATTAAGGAACTTTATTATACATTTGAGTGAGTTTTTGGGGCCAAGGATAGACACATAATAATATGTGTGTTGTTAGTTTCAAAATTTTATTGTGATTAATTATTTGAATAGATTCATTGATTTGGAAGCTCAACGAAATGGGAAGGCTCAAGTCCCGGAGTGATCATTCGATTATTTGAGTTAAGTGAATTTCTAAATCCTTGTCAAGTGCATAGAATCGTGTATTTCCTTGTGATATGTGTTGGGCAATAATGAGAATTGGTGATGGGTTGACTTGTTTATGTTGAATAATTCTAATGATAGAAAATGGGTAATAAAATGGTAATGTGATTAATTGTTGATATTGTATCACGATTGTATTGTTGTGAATTGTGCATTGTGCATTGTTACGAAAATGGTCATCTCCTCATTATTTGTGTGAACGTGTCATTTGCATTGGTTATGAGACATGGTTGTGATAAGTGTTATATGATAAGAGGATGTACCATTTCAAGGGACATATCGCGCGCCGCGATGGATACTATATATCGAGGAACGTATCGCGCGCCGCGATGGATATTATATATCGAGGGTCGTATCGCATGCCACAATGAATGCATGGAAAGATATGTCCCTCATGGGTCCCGGACTGAGAGACAGCGGGTGTGTATCACTAGGTCAGACATGCATCACTATACTTGACATTGCATTACACATATTTATCATTAGTGAACTTGCTATTGTGTTTTGCTGATCTTGTGAGTGCCTTTCTGTGGAACTTTGATTGATGAATATTAAGCTTGTTGTTGAGGATATTAATTGTTAGAGTGTTGTTGTTGAGTTGTGTGCTATGTGAATTATGAACTGTTAGGTTGAGCTGGTTTTTATGCAGGTTGTAGTTGTGGAGGTTGTGATTGATTATTATTGAGCTTGTTGTTGAGAATATGTGATTGTTAGAATGTTGTTGTTGAGATATGTGTTTGTCAATTGTGAACTGTTAGGTTGAGCTGGTTTTATGCAGGTTGTAGCTGTGGAGGTTTGGTTGGGGTATAAGGAGTACCCGTATTCTACCCCCTTAGCTTGTGTTTAGAGGTTTACTTGTTGAGTACCGTGTGGTTTGGTACTCACGCCTTGCTTTTACATTTTTGTAGGTTACTAGCCCGGACCGTTGTGATATTTTCTCTTCTCCTTGTCTAAGGCTTCTTGTGGAGGTTTGTGAGGTAGCTGCTTGTCATTTCAGCGGACCTTTTTTCTCCTTAATTATGATCTTGTTCTATTCTAGAAACAATGTCATTTGAGACTTGTATTTTCTTTCAATTTTTTTATAACACATTAGAGGCTTGTGCACGTGACAACCAGGTTTTGAGGTATTTTTAAGTTGATTATAAATT
The DNA here is from genome assembly GCF_000226075.1 of Solanum tuberosum. Lineage (NCBI taxonomy): Eukaryota > Viridiplantae > Streptophyta > Magnoliopsida > Solanales > Solanaceae > Solanum > Solanum tuberosum. The sequence goes on along the minus strand of NW_006239609.1, from coordinate 15,226 downwards.
TCTGCATTTTATCGTAATGACTAAGTTTTAGGCTGACTTGTCTTGGTAGGATAAGACGAGTGTCATCACGTCCATTTTTGGGTCGTGACAATATTGAAATGAGTTGAGTTGAGTTGAGTTGAGACCAGGTATGTTCCTTCAGTTCCTTTCAAACTTATGTCTTATTTAGTGTTTTGTGACGACCCGCTAGGTCGTTTTGAGAACTATGACTATTTTGGCTCTTCCCGTAAAATTTAAATGAAAATTTTGAATTTATCCGACAACTATCATTGTTTAGTGATGAATAGTTATTAAATAATTAACTTTTATTAATTTGTTGTTATGGGTCAAGTCCATAACTTATTTAATATCCCTATCACTTGGCCTAGGTATAAAATTGGATTAAGTAAAGAGGGGTTTAGTAATTTCTGAGTCAGAACTCAGGAACAGAAAAAAAACTCAAAAAAAATAAATACTAGGGTACTGTGCACGAACTGTTTCGGGGTTACGTTGGTTTCCAGGTAAATCACTTCAAATTCATTTAGGGTCTGTTTGGAAAGCCACCTGGTAATTGGAATTGGTGTAATTACTAGGGTAGTAATTACTAGCCTAGTAATTACACAGTCTAGTAATTACATTGACCTGTTTGGTTGTCACAGTGTAATTACAGTGTAATTACCTTTGTCCTGTTTGGCTGGACGAATGTAATTACACAGTTAAATTTTAAAATAGATCAGATTTTGAATAAATAATATTACTATGTATAACTGATTGTTAGAATCGATTTTTTAATTTTTTTTAATTTTATTATTATTATTATTATTATTATTATTATTATTATTATTATTATTATTATTATTATTATTATTATTATTATTATTATTATTATTATTATTATTATTATTATTATTATTATTATTATTATTATTATTATTATTATTATTATTATTATTATTATTATTATTATTATTATTATTATTATTATTATTATTATTATTATTATTATTATTATTATTATTATTATTATTATTATTATTATTATTATTATTATTATTATTATTATTATTATTATTATTATTATTATTATTATTATTATTATTATTATTATTATTATTATTATTATTATTATTATTATTATTATTATTATTATTATTATTATTATTATTATTATTATTATTATTATTATTATTATTATTATTATTATTATTATTATTATTATTATTATTATTATTATTATTATTATTATTATCAGAAATTAAAGAAAAAAAATTAATTCTCATATTTATTTTAATCTCTAAACTAACAGGAGAAAATACAAAAATAAAATTCATACATAATCTACCTAGACATCAAAATATGAAAGTAAAATGAATCAAGAAATAAATCTTACTGAAAAGAAGAAGTACATGGCTTGTTGCTGTGCTGCCGTTCTTAGAAATGGAAATGTGCAGACAAAAAAGGAAAAAGTGTCTTTTCCAAACAAAAATATATTAAAAAAATATAATATTAAAAAATTCATGTAATTACATGGTGTAATTACACTCAATTCCTTACTCTCCCTTGGGAATTGAGGAGTGTAATTACTCCCCTTCAATTACACCCAATTCCCCTCTTACCAAGTAATTACTTGGTCTACCAAACAGGACAAAGAGAGTAATTACACCAATTACACCAATTCCCAATTCCATTGTGGCCTTTCAAACAGGCCCTTAATGTTTGTATATGTAATTGTATGGTCAGCGTATAGTAATATAATAATAATGTTAATATAACTGATTACCGATTACGTCGTTAGTGCTGGAAGACATATTATATTTAATTACTAAGAGATGATATGAGTTATTGAAGTAATGATGGCCAATGGTTACTAAATCATTGGACACATTAGTTTCTGATGATTTTTGTTTGTATAGTATGAGTTAGTTTTGCACACTGATTTACTGTCGAAGTTAATCCAATTTTGGGTTAAATTTTTGTTGGTAATCACATTAATTATGATTCAAGTTTTGATATGTTGAGATAAGTAACCCTTTGGGGTGGCCTGTGGTTTGAGCTTGGGACTTCCATGTTGGAGGTCTCAAGTTCGAAACCCCTTGCCAGCGAAAGCAAGGGGCTTGCCTTCTGGGTCGAGCTCGTCGCACCAGGCTTGCCTAGTGCGGGGTTACCTCTCCTGTGTGGTTTGCGAGCTATTGCATAGGTAGCGGGGGTTTTACCATGTGCGCACCCAAAGGATAGCGACTGCAGGTTTCCCTTGTCATAAAATGAAATATATATATATGTTGAGATAAGTAATTAATTATTAGATATATATTGTATGATTAACATTGAGTTTAGGATATTTGGAGAGATTGAGGCTTGATTCTAGGCTTAAAATTTAGAAATATGAGAGACTTGACACATTGGTTGACACCAAAATTTATGAATTTAATTATATATCATGGGTGTTAGTTTTGGTGTCAATTGGTTGGATGAGATTGATGTATCCTCTTGAATTAATAATGATCAACTATAGGATTAACCAATCATATGAATTAATGATAGATATGTGGATGTGTGGTGCTGCTTAGTGGATAGTGCAGATGTTGTTTGTTAATTTGGTTCATGATCACTGTATCACTTAGTTAAATTCTTAGCATATTTTTGTGTCTTGAAATATTGTGGTGGAGTTCACATTTGTTTGCCAACAGTTGTTAATTGCTTTAAGAATTGCTTTAAGAGTGGCCATCACATTTAAGTTGATAATATATTTTAAAGTTGCAAAATTAAGGAGGAATAAAATGGTAACATCCGTGAAGTTTGGATGAGTTTTGGAGTTCAGGATAGAGGTATAGCTCTATGGATGTCTATAGATTAGTTTACTTACGAATATTGCATATTTGATAGATTGGAAACATTCTGAAGCTTTACGAAAAGGACGGGCAAAATCTTGAGGATTTGTGACACGCATTTGACATTTGAGGTATGTTAAGACTTTTAGACTTTGTTGAAGGACATCTTCCTAATTAAAGATTAAAAACGGAATAGACAATGGGTAAGGGCGAAAGATGGGGGTCTCGTACCAATGGTGTGACGGGCATTGATACGAGTACCAGTGTTATAAAGGGAATGATTATTACTATAGAATGCGGATTGTAATCTGAGAATGCCAAAGCATATGGGCATTAACTGATGTATTATTGACTTGTTTTCTTATGTGTGATTGTGTTCTTTATTGAACCCGTATATCTGTGATAGTTGAGGTGGTTATGTATTATGCTGATATTTGATTGATTGAGACGCATCATCGTCCCCTTTATCTGAAGTCATATTGTGCACATGGATTGACATGAGATTGAGTATAAGTTGGGAGATGGGGGTCTCGTACCAATGGTGTGACGGGCATTGATACGAGTACCAGTGTTATAAAGGGAATGATTATTACTATAGAATGCGGATTGTAATCTGAGAATGCCAAAGCATATGGGCATTAACTGATGTATTATTGACTTGTTTTCTTATGTGTGATTGTGTTCTTTATTGAACCCGTATATCTGTGATAGTTGAGGTGGTTATGTATTATGCTGATATTTGATTGATTGAGACGCATCATCGTCCCCTTTATCTGAAGTCATATTGTGCACATGGATTGACATGAGATTGAGTATAAGTTGGGCACGTGGAGATCGTCTGTGCTGGGAATGGTGAGATGTTAAGATTATAATTTAGGCACGTGGATATCGTCCGTGCGGAAATTGTTTGATTTTATGATAGTGCGTTGAGATCGTCCGCACATACACGTGGAGATCGTCCGTGTCGGTATATGGACCTCGCGAGTCCCCCATGGGTCATGAACTCTCGATGTATTTTCGAAGAGTATCATGTATATACGATTGAGAGAGTACTTGGTATCTGAGGCGTATCATTTCATGGTGCATACTGCATTGCATCCTTCATTCTTGTTGATTGATTGTTTGTTTTATTGGTGGTTGGACAATACGTGATATTTGATTTCGTCTATTTGATGAAACTTGGCTGGTAAGTATAACATAGACTTGTATAAGTAAAGGACTAATTTTCTTATATAAACTCCTGTCACTACTTCTTCATTGTCAGTCTATGAGATATACTGGGTACACGTGGTTTCGTACTCATACTACACTTGTTGCACTCTTTGTGGTGCAGATTCAATTTCGAATACGAGCATATCTCGTGGAGTTTTTTTTTAGTCCGAGCTTGGAGTATCTTGAAGTTGTGGTGAGCTGTTTGGCTGTTCCGTGGCCCACACCTCCTTCTATCTTTTATTTATTATGTTGTTTTAGTATTCAGACATGATATCTCTTATGTTTGGATTTGTCATTTTAGTTTTAGACTTGCACCATATTTAGAAGCTCTTGTACTTATGCCACTAAAATCTTGGGTGGTATTTACCTTTCCGCACTTCATACTTATGAAATACTTAGTATTTGAAGTATTCTACTTCTTTGTTTATCTTTTCACCTTATTTATTTAGTTAAATTTGTTAACGTTAGTGGGTTGGCTTACCTATCGGTTGGGAACATAGGTGCCATCACGACATATAAATTTTGGGTCGTGACATATTTCCTTCGCATGCTCGTACATTCAATGTAGTGATGCCAGTTGGCGTGCATCTTTTTATGATGCAGATTCAGGTAACCATGATCAACATCCAGCGCATCGTTAATCTAGTTGAGCTTCAGAGTTGTTGGTGAGCCTCTTTGCTTCCGGAGGATCCCCTTTTTATTGCTTTATCAGTTTAGTTCATTAGGATGTCGTGGGTCTTGTCCCGACGTTCATCTCAGTTGTTAGAGGCTTCATAGACAGTTAGTTGATGTTAGTTCTTGAGTCTTTCCATTTCAGTTTTGATGTTTGAGACTTGAGTTGTCATCTTGGCTAGTTGGATGTTTCTTTCAAGACATTCCAAGTTTATTGTATGAATCTATCTTTTGAGACTGTTTTCTTGTTATTTAAGTCTTCCGCTAAGAGTTAAGTCAGACCAAGGGTTTGTTTGGGACCAACAATGGTTCTCGAGTGTCAGTCCCGTCCAGGGTGTAGGCTCGGGACGTGACAATTCACGTTGAGAATTTATTTTATTATTAATAAATTTTATTATTAATAAAATGTCATTAGACAGCGACGATCTATCTAATAATAAAAAAATAATCATTCGAAATAAAAGCAAAGAAAGGAAACTAATCAATGGACTTCACTTATCAAAATACTTTTTAAAAAAGACAATATTTATCCCTGTACTTTTGTATAGTGTACAATATGTTGCTATTTAGGGATAGAGTAAAATTGAGACTTTTTTCCTATCAACATAAATAATATCGGTGGATGGAAAAATTACTTAATTTGCTTAGTACACTAAAAGTTTTAACCATTAAGACTACAAAATGAATTTCTTCAATTCAGAGTCTACCCTTTTCATTTGATTGGTGAACTTTTTTCCCCTTTAAAGCACTAATATAAGGAAAATGTAAAAACTTGTCTAAAGATAATTAGAAACGTGGAATTAACCAACAATTATTCTTATATAATAGGCTGCTAAATATAATACTCACATAAAAAATGAAATATTTGGAACTTCAAAGCAACTCATATAAAAGCATCACTTGGAATTTAACAACCAAATGGTGCCATTTGCAGTAGGTTAATAATAATAATACTCGTAGCTAGGAGTGTCAATGGTACGGTTTGATCGATTATTTATGAAAAATTATATTATCCCAAATTTTTGGATATTTTATAATGTATAACCAAAATTAGACTTATTAAAATCATTCCAATCATATTGGTTTCTCTTTGGTATCGATACGGTTCGATTAATTTTCGTGTTTTTTCATAAATTAAAAAACCCATCCCAATTGTTCGAAACGGTTATACACTTAAATAAAAGTTCACGATTGTAATAAAAAACTAGCATAAATCGGTTCGATTAGATTCAATCGGATCGATCGATTTTTCATATTCTTTTGACACCCCTACTCGTAGCAACATTATGTTTGTTCCTTTGATTTATCATTTCATTGGACTCCGTGACACACACAATCTCTACTAAAATGCTCACATAGCTGGCGCAAACGTATTCCACATGCCTACTTCACTACGTCCCTATTTCGATTTGGCTTATTTTCTGCTGCTTCTAAGTTAAAATAATTTTTAAATAATTTTACATTCATTGGATAAATTTAAAAAATGTTTTGTAAATACTTATTTTAAAGCAAAAATTTATAAGTTAAAATTCTTGATTTATGAGTTTTGAATTATAAATCATAAGTCAAAAGTCAATTCAAACATGTATGTAACATCCTTTTCACCTTCACCATTTTTATAGTATTTTTTTTAATACTAGGAATTAATATCTAAAAAGATCGCTCATTTTTTAGAATTTATCTAATAAAGTTATTAAAATTTAGTTTGTATCAATAAAATCACTCAATAAATTTATTATTAAAAAATTAACATAACAAAATAATTTATTTATTTTTATCTCACGTGATATAAATTCCAAAAAATTATAAATTTAAAGAAAACTCATCAACAAAAATTTACGGACAAAATTAATTAGTGGAAATTATATATGATAGTACAATATATTTAAAATTTGAAGTGTATCATGATGGATGTTTTCCTGCCAAAAACAAAGAAAAACGAGACCCCTAAAAATTGTCACCACAAATAATTATAGGATATATTATTTTGTCATATAAAAAAAAAGATAGTCATTGGCTTAATAACTGTAAATTACTAAATTGTTGCAGTCACTACTCACTAGCTTATAAAAAAATTGATCTTATAAAAAAAATGCTGCGCCAATTATGATAATCATAATACTTATTGTTAGAATAATGTCCGCCATGATATATTTTAAATTTTAAATTTATAATACTTATTTAACTAATTATAAGTTTATCCGTAAAAATTTCTTGATGATTTTTTTAAAATTTTATTTATTTGTAGAGCTCATATTTATAAGGCATAAACATAATTTATTTTGCTATGTCAATTATTTTTAATGATAAATTTAGTTGAGTAATTTTATTGATATAACGATTTAAGTTGAGTGATTTTATTGATACAAGATAAAATTTAATCATTTTAGTAGATAAATTTTCAAAGTTAAGTGACCTTTTGAGATATTCATGTCAATACTAGAGGTTTTACTATCATATAATAAATAAAAAACAAAAGATGAGCAATCAAGTTCAAAGGAATATTTATTGATAAATAAGTCATGTAAAATCTAAAGAGTTATGTTTCAAGTTTTATATTTAGAGAAAATGAATAAATCTCCTTCAATCTATATTCGGATTTTCGACTATACACTTTAATTTCACGTGAGTCCTATCACCCCTCAAAATGTTTAAAATTAAAATTATTACCTCCCTGAATGCTTAGCTGGAAAAGTTACTGTATTTCACTCTCTTTGAGAGAGTGAACACAAAAATATATATTAAAACTTTATTTTTAAAGACCAAATATTATTGTCTTTCTTCTCCATAACAACAAAGACCTAATTCCTCCATTCACTATCTCTAAGCCGTTATAGTCACCCCATCTTCACCAGATTCACTATTGTTGATTTCACACTAGCTTCAAACTCTCATGTTAAAAACATTTTAAAATCCATCAAATCAATTGAAGATAATATCATGTGTATTTATATCACCCAAAAAAAGGATTTGGATCAGATTTGAAAAAATAAAATAAAATTGGGTTTACATCAAATTCAATTGAACTCCCAAATGAGAATATTATTTTTCTTTTTCTTATTTATAGATCATTTAATTATCAATTTCAAATTTCAATCAACTACGAGAGGATAATACTCATCTCAGTTGACGTCCATTAATGGTATGGCTACTACCTTCATTCGTCCTCCCTCTTTCCTTCGCTCACTCTTCCTAGTTTGTTTTTCAGTTCCCCCTCTCTTTGTTGCTCGAATGGCCGAAAAAATGCCTACACCAGCAACCACCACTTTCGTCGCCTCTGGTGAAACCCAAACTACCAACAAAAACCCTTTCTCCCCTCCCCCTCTCTCATCTCATCTCTCTCTCGTTTAGAGACAGCCATCATGAAGACCTACCTTTGTTCTCACAACAAGATTGACAACTACAACAACAACAACAAAATCTTATGGCTGCAAACTTCGACCAGCAAGTTCCGGTGAAGCAAGCAAAACCTCGACGAAGCAGTGATATGCATAGATCGTTTTAGTTTTTTTTTCAAGTTCCCCGATAAGCAAAGCTAGAATATCGCTTGACGAGCTTCTCTATCACTATTCATCTATGTTCCTCACAATTCGATAGGAATTTTAAGGAATTTGGGGAAAAAGTTACTATAGGGATTTGAAGAAATTGGGAGAGTATAGGAGAAAGTGGAGAGGAATTATAAAAAAAATTGGAAAATAATAAATTAATCAAATTTTCACGTGTCAAACGCGTGAAGTTCACAGTTCAACATAAATGTGGCTGTGGTTTTTTAAGGGAGTAATTATTTCAATTTTAAACAATTTAGGTGGGTAATAGGATTCCCACAAAGTAAAGTGTGTAGTTGGAAATCCCGATATAGATTAGGGAGGGGGGTTGGCCATTTTCTCTTTATATTTATGACACCTAATTAGATTTTCCTTACTCCGTTCTCATCTGTGTAAAACTATCTATTTACTTAAACATGAATAATTTTCAAAAATAGTAAAGACTTAAAACATAGTACGGTAAATATAGCTAATGTTTGTGAATTACATAACGCAACTATAGTTTGAGTAGAAATTCAGATCATGATTTTTATATCTCACGTGCCTATTGAATATTTATATAAATATGAATCTCAATTCAATTAATGATATACGCGACAATTTTGAAAAGAAATCCCACGAATCATGCATAATCTTACAAATCAAGAAAAAACCACACAAACAAGAAAAAAAATCTCATGAATCACTCATTCTTCCAACTTTATGATCCTTGGCGATCACCTTCCTTATCTTCATATTCTAAACAACATAACAAAGATGTAAGAAAATAACATGGCAATTTTGCTCCATCAATTGTCCAACTAAAATAAAATTAACACTGAGTTAGGGATAAAAAGGACATAAGAGAAGCAATATGATTTTCTAAACTTAGACTTTCTAGTGGAGTTGATAAAGAGTGTAAATTATGGATATCTCCTATCATATGGTTAGGAACAATTGAATTTATATGTCAAATTTTTGAATTTTTATTTAAATTCTTATCAGGATAGGCAACAGTTAAAGCACTTAAAATAGCCTCGGGGGAGTAGCTGCAACTGAATCTTGTATTATCTTTTGAAGTATTTTTGGATATAATGAAGATAGTGGTGTGATCACTGCTTGACTCACATAAACTTCATGATAAGAGTTGTGCTTGATTTGATGCGTGTTTGGACATCGATTGTACTCCAAAATTATATGTCCAGACATCTTACAATAATTGCATATGTTTGTTTTCTTGCAACGTGATGCAATATGACCATATATACCCTTTGCACTCAAAATATTGTGGTCCAAAATTTTGAAACGAGCTCTGTTGTAGGATTTATGGGTACCTTTTAACGTATACATAACCGCGTCAATTTTGTAGGACAAATCCATGAATGTCAGAGTACTGATGTGCGTCTCCTTACGAATGAGTTCCAAAAACAACATCGATATTCGAAAGAGTTTCTCTGTTAAAAATACTAGCTCTAATAGGTTCAAAGTTAGGTCTCAATTTCATGAGAAATTGGACAATCCGAGTGTTCTTCCTCTCCAACATAACTTCTTTAAAATCTCTGAAAGAAAGGTCTCCTCCAAATCTTTGGTCTTGTTTTGACAAGATTGCTATAAGTTCCAAATAAAAAATCAGAATGTTTTTATCTCCCTGCTTGTATTTCGAAAGAGTATGTTCTAACTCAAAACACAAGCATAATTACATTGAGAATACACTTTTTTTGGATACTTCCACATCTCTGCTGTCAAATTGAACAGACAAAGACTAAGTGCAACATTTACATGTACAGAATTGAGAATCCACGAAATGATACGAGCATCGTTAGTTTGTCAATTTTATTTTTTTTCTTGTCTTCATTTGGTGCAGTTGTTGATCCATTCAAGATTCCAAAAAGTTTTTTTCTTGAACAACGATTTGAAAATGAAATTTCTATATCGGATAATATTTCCATCAAAATTAATAGAAAAATGTCTTGAGAATGTGACTCCATTAGAAAGATTCGATGATAGAAATAAAATATTTTTGTGCTTTACAATTGATAAATTATACACTATTTATATACAAAGATCCGTAAATACAAGCATGATTCTAGCATAATATCATATCATATCTTGCACAATATCAATGGTGTGATCCGCATAGTTAAAGTCAGGGGTGAATTTATGTGTTAAATTTGGATCACCGGAACCCGTGGTCATCCGACTAAACTCGATATATTACTTGTATAATTATTAAAAAATATATTAAATAAAAACTTGTGGAACCCATTCTCAAGATGGCTGGATGGTTCACTGGTTTGACAGGTAGATTTCAACAGCAAAGTCCCAAGTTCAATCCCAACCAGCCTTCAATTTATTTTTACTAACTAAAAACACGTTTTTCATTATAAAAAAAAGGTTCTAAAAATCCTTCAAAAGTTTCCTTTCCACCCACTTTTCAAGTTCCAACAATGTATTTCTTCTGTCTTCAAATTTGTCTTTTATTTTCCACACAAAGAAGAAGCTTCATGTCTCCAATTTCAAGTCAAGAATCTAGAATAATCATCATTGTCAAAGTTTAAGGTAAATTTTTTTTAGTTTATGATTTCTCTTTTTAATAAACAAACTAACAAAAAAAAATAAAAAAAAATATATAACAAAAAAAATCATCATTGCAATGATGCACCCGTTTTTTTGAAATCCTGGATTCACTTCTGGTTAAAGTAGAATATTATCCTTGATCTTTAAGAATCATATCAGAAATTTTGAATGATAAGGTCAACAAAAACTATCTATGTATTTACACATTATAACATAAGAAAAAGCTGTGATGGTAAAATGGTGGTGGGAGCGGATCGAAACAAAGAAGAAGAAGAGAATTTTTTTTTACCCTAAATAATGCCCTTTAACGCTCCTCTCTTGTGTGTATAACACACATTTTATCATGCAAAAGAGTTCGCCTAAGCTTCTGACCACGCTTCTGAAAGAAAAGATTGGTCGTACAGTCGTTAGCAAAAGAGCTAGCCGCATTTCGAATCGTTTGTTGACATGGACAAAGTCAGGGAAAACATATTTTCAATTTCAAAAATTATTTTCTACTCTAGTAAAAATAAAAGATATTTCTCAAAAATATTTTTCATTCATAAATCAAACACTAAAAATCTTTTCCGGAAAATATTTTCTACTCACAAACCAAACATGAGAAAAATAAGTCAAAAATCAACTTGTTTTCGAGAAAAACATTTTCTAGGAAAATATTTTCCTTCATACCAAACACACCCTTAATGTCAAATATGTTGCAACATCAACATCACGCTATGAATTCTGATTTTGAAATTCTAAAGTCTTGAACAAATATTTGCGGATCAAAATCGCTCAACTAAATAAACTTTCGTAAGATTATTTTGAATACATTTCAGAAAAAGAAAGTCAATTAAAAAAGAGTATAATATTTATTTTTTAAAAAATATAGTATTATACGTATACTATGTTTTATTTATATATTTTTTAAAATATAATATTATATTATATTGTTATTGTTTTTCATTTTGAAAGATGACATTGCTGACCAAAAATTCTAGATACGCCACTTACTAAAATTAGAATTAGGGCATGTTTGGAAGCACACCCTGATAATTGAATTTGGTGTAATTGGGTGTAATTACATTGTCTGTCCTGTTTGGTTGGACATGTAATTACTTGGTCAACAAATAATTGGTGTAATTGGCGGGGGGGTAATTACACTCTCAAATTCACAGTCAGAGGCTGTGAATTGCTAGTAATTACATGGTATAATTACCAATTGATTACTTCTTTTTTTTTTTAATTTCTATTTTTTTTTTGTTTTAATTTTTTTACTTCTATTATTTTAAGTTCTTTTTTTATTTTTATTATTCTAAAATTTTTCTAAAAGTTTATTTTTTTATTTTTATTATTATATTTCATTTTCTTCTTGTTCTCAACCTTACTTCCTGTGATTCTATGCAATTTTTTCGTATTATCTATTTCTTTATGCCATGTTTATTTTCTCATTAGCATAATTCTATTAGTATTCTAATTTTTAAATTAAAATAGAATTTATTGTTAAGTAAGGTTATAGACTCACATTTTCTTTTTCTTTTTTTTTTAAAAAATAAATCATATTTATATATGTTATGTTGAAATTTGCGATAAGAGTATTATATTAATTTTTTTGTTTTGAATTTATAACTTATGTTATATTTTCAGTTTCTTTTGTTTTAGTAATATTGAATTCACATTGCAAGTCATTTTTTAATCAGGCTTGATAGATTATCAAACATGCATTTCACGATGTTAGTAGAAACTTAATACTTTTAGTTTTTATGATCAATTCAATTAAAAATATTAATTTGAAAAAATATAAATCAATTATTTTTTTCATAATATTAGTTAAGAACATATGTTTATTAATTAATATATTTTCAAAAATAATATATATCTTAAATATTTAATTTAAGACCATTTATATAGTTTCTTATTTGTCTAGTATAAATTTTAAATTATTAATTCTTATTTTTAAAATTTTAATATAATATTATGATTGCAATTGTGCATTCAAACAGAACATGTGTAATTACACAGTGACATCCAAACATGACACGTGTAATTACAATGTAATTATTCAGTGACAACCAAATAGGTCAGTGCAATTACTAGATTGTGTAATTACTAGACTGGTAATTACTACCCTAGTAATTACACCAATTTCAGTTACCAGGTAACTTTCCAAACAGACCCTTTATTGTTGGGATCAATGTATTGAGGAGAGAATGATGACAAAAGAAGTTGGCCAGCCACATGAGATGGCTGATCAGTGGCCATTAGATTAGGGCTTGAAATTGAAGAAATCATTTTCTTCATGTTGGTTTTGGAATTTTTATGTGAAAAAGAAAAACAAAGAAGGAAAATAACCGAAACCCAAAAAGAAAATATTATATTTCTTTCATGCAAATAGCAAAACAAAACAGAAATTTTGAACAAATCTAACTTTCCTAACTTATAAATTCTATGGGCAAAGAGAAAAAGAAAAGAAATATTTCTACGGACCCTCTTGGAATCAGTATTAGGAGTTTGGGGGTTCTAATTGTTAGGGTTTTGCTCTGATTTTCTTACCATAATTTAAGATTTATTTTTCGTAAAGAAAAAACAAAACATTACTGTAATCATTTAAAATTTATTAAATATAAATTTATAAAATGATTTGGAATATATTAAATTCATAAATATATTAGCCCAAATAAATTATAGATTAATATACTTGGGCTAATTATTCAAGTCCAATAAATATGAATTTGATTAAAGTCAAATATAATTGATTTGGGCTATAGATGAGCCCAATTTACTAAGTCCAATGTCATCTTATCCTAGAGGCCCATTCTTTTGGTGCCACGTGGCAAATGACATGGCATGCCAAGTCAAATAGGAAGCGAATAGGATCATGACATGTGTCAAAGATGACAAGCCCGCTCCATAAAGCCCATATGCCATGTCACTTAAATCTGATTGGCCGAAGGGAATCCTGTTCCAATCGCAACTCCTCTATTCTAAAACTATAAATAGGGGTCTTCATAATTCAGAAAGGGGACAGAAAATTCTAAACAAGAAGCTAGAGAAAAATCCGTGGTACAAACGCCATAAAATTCTCTATAAAGCTACAAGTTTAAGAA